>NC_043963.1:53895012-53922085 GCF_902148855.1 Sphaeramia orbicularis
GGACCACTTTCATGTGTGGTCCTAAATCTGACCCAGAATACTTTCATATGTGGTCCTAAATCTGACCCAGAACACTTTCATGTCTGGTCCTAAATCTGACCCAGACCACTTTCATATGTGGTCCTAAATCTGACCTGGACCACTTTCATATGTGGTCCTAAATCTGACCTGGACCACTTTCATATGTGGTCCCAAATCTGACCCAGACATCTTTCATATGTGGTCCTAAATCTGACCCAGAACACTTTCATATATGGTCCTAAATCTGACCCAGACCTCTTTCATATGTGGTCCTAAATCTGACCCGGACCACTTTCATATGTGGTCCTAGATCTGACCCAGAACACTTTCATATGTGGTCCTAAATCTGACCCAGAACACTTTCATGTCTGGTCCTAAATCTGACCCGGACCACTTTCATATGTGGTCCTAAATCTGACCTGAACCACTTTCATATGTGGTCCTAAATCTGACCCGGACCACTTTCATGTGTGGTCCTAAATCTGACCCGGACCACTTACATATGTGGTCCTTAATCTGACCTGGACCACTTTCATATGTGGTCCTAAATCTGACAGGGACGACTTTCATATGTGGTCCTAAATCTGACCCGGATGACTTTCATGTGTGGTCCTAAATCTAACCCGGTCCACTTTCATATGTGGTCCAAAATCTGACCCAGAATACTTTCATGTGTGGTCCTAAATCTGACCCGGTCCACTTTCATACGTGGTCCTAAATCTGACCCAGAACACTATCATATGTGGTCCTAAATCTGACCCAGAACACTTTCATATGTGGTCCTAAATCTGACCCAGACCTCTTTCATATGTGGTCCCAAATCTGACCCAGACGACTTTCATATGTGGTCCTACATCTGACCCAGAACACTTTCATATGTGGTCCTAAATCTGACCCGGACCACTTTCATGTCTGGTCCTAAATCTGACCCGGACCACTTTCATATGTGGTCCTAAATCTGACCCAGAACACTTTCATATGTGGTCCTAAATCTGACCCAGAACACTTTCATGTCTGGTCCCAAATCTGACCCGGACCACTTTCATATGTGGTCCTAAATCTGACCTGAACCACTTTCATATGTGGTCCTAAATCTGACCCGGACCACTTTCATATGTGGTCCTAAATATGACCTGAACCACTTTCATATGTGGTCCTAAATCTGACCCGGACCACTTTCATATGTGGTCCTAAATCTGACCTGGACCACTTTCATATGTGGTCCTAAATCTGACCTGAACCACTTTCATATGTGGTGCTAAATCTGACCCAGACCATTTTTATGTGTGGTCCTAAAGCTGACCTGAACCACTTACATATGTGGTCCTAAATCTGACCCGGACCACTTTCATATGTGGTCCTAAATC
The DNA here is from genome assembly GCF_902148855.1 of Sphaeramia orbicularis. Taxonomy (NCBI): domain Eukaryota; kingdom Metazoa; phylum Chordata; class Actinopteri; order Kurtiformes; family Apogonidae; genus Sphaeramia; species Sphaeramia orbicularis. The sequence goes on from NC_043963.1 coordinate 53,896,401, forward strand.
TGACCCGGATGACTTTCATGTGTGGTCCTAAATCTAACCCGGTCCACTTTCATATGTGGTCCAAAATCTGACCCAGAATACTTTCATATGTGGTCCTAAATCTGAACCAGAACACTTTCATTTCTGGTCCTAAATCTGACCTGGACAACTTTCATATGTGGTCCTAAATATGACCTGAACCACTTTCATATGTGGTCCTAAATCTGACCCGGACCACTTTCATATGTGGTCCTAAATATGACCTGAACCACTTTCATATGTGGTCCTAAATCTGACCCGGACCACTTTCATATGTGGTCCTAAATCTGACCTGGACCACTTTCATATGTGGTCCTAAATCTGACCTGAACCACTTTCATATGTGGTCTTAAATCTGACCCGGACCTCTTTCATATGTGGTCCTAAACTGGACTTACACTGGTTCTGTGGGCCCATCCCAGATTTGAGGTCGGGAGCAGTGGTTTGCGTTGCAGGCTGCTCACAAAAACAACATGCTGACTTCTGTTGTCTTTTGTCATTTTACCCAAAAAATTTAAATCAAAGATCAAATTTTTTAGAGGAAAAAAAATCAGGATTTTAGTTTTGGCCGAAACTGTGCAGCCCTTCTTCAGTTCCTACTCCCACTTCAAACTGATAGAAGTCACATTTAATGTGTCATCTGAATGAGCACATCAGGGCCTGCATGTGTCTGTCCCAGAGTTTTGTCTCTCAGGCAGAACTGCACAACTCTATGAATTATGTACTGAGTAAAAAAAAAAAACAAACAGGTGGTTTGCCATAGCTATAAACTCATTACCTAAAGCAGGGGGGTCAAACATGTGGTCCATGGGCCAAAACCGGCCCACCACAGGTTCCAGTCCAGCCCGTGGGATGAATTTGTGAAGTGCAAAAATTACACTGACGGTGTGAACAGTCAAGGGTGAACTGGTTTTAGTTCCAGTTCCACAAACAGACCAATGGGATCCAGTCAAATAATAACATCATCTGTAAATATCGGACAACTACACCGTTTATTCTTGATTTAATGTGAAAAAAAATAACGCGACACTATGAAAATATTTACATTTACAAACTAGGCATGATGGGTAATGACTTCATGCACCTTGTCACCCATCGGTAGAACAGGGTCAGTCTGGACTCATCAGACCACATGACCTGTTTCTACTGAACCACAGTCCAACCTTTATGTTCTGTTTCAAACTGATGGATGTTAAAGAAATGAGAAGCTACTGCATCAGTGAAACAAATGACTGGAGCTCAAACATATGAATCACTGCAGGATTTGTCCAATGGAACGCCCTTACAGACTGAGGTCAAACCAGGACATGACATTTTTTATTTTTGCTCAAATCAATCCTTTATTTAACCAGGTAAAAAAAAACCGTTTCTAACTGCTTTAACCCGTTTTTAAATGCTTTAACCCGTTTGTAACTGCTTTAGCCTGTTTCTGTTTTAACCCGTTTCTTACTGTTTTAACCTGTTTCTAACTGCTGTAATGTGCTGTTTTTTATATAGTCGTGCATTTCCTAGTAAAAGGCAGTGAATCCATTTGTCCAAACACACATGAATTCCTGTCACTGAACTCAGTTGAACAGAGTAAATACAAATGGTTTAATTATTAAATACAGTCCTGTTCATATGAACTGTAGACTTTGACTGTGTCGCTTTAAAAACTGAACTGTATTAAACTGAACTGTATTCATCAGATGTGTAAAAGGTTTAGATTTATGTAATGTTTCTGGATGAGACAGAACGGCAAGATTTACGCCTGCATGACCTATGACCTGAAGGAACTAGGTTCATCCATCCATCCTTCCATCCATCCATCCATCCCTCCCTCGATGCTGATTGGACAAACCAGCTCCTTCCTTTCAGTTTGTGTATAAATAAAGATCACATGTTAAATCCTGACAAACACAGACTGACACAGAGCTCACAGGTAACAGATGGACTTCTACAGATACAGCTCACAATGAGGAATAATAATAGGAGGACGAGTAGTGTGAGTAGAGTTAGTAGTAGTAGTCTTAGTAGTGTTATTATTATTATTATTATTATTATTATGATGATTATTATTATTATTACTATTATTATTATTATTATTATTATTATTATTATTATTATGAGTAGTAGTAGTAGAAGTGTTAGCAGTATTAATAGTAGTATTAGTACTGTTATTAGTATTACTTCTGTCTTAAATATTGACCCTTCAGACTTTGGTCCACTTCTGTCTTAAATATTGACCCTTCAGACTTTGGTCCACTTCTGTCTTAAATGTTGACCCTTCAGTCTGTCCTTCGGTCCACTTCTGTCTTAAATGTTGACCCTTCAGTCTGTCCTTCGGTCCACTTCTGTCTTAAATGTTGACCCTTCAGTCTGTCCTTCGGTCCACTTCTGTCTTAAATGTTGACCCTTCAGTCTGTCCTTCGGTCCACTTCTGTCTTAAATGTTGACCTTTCAGTCCACTTCTATCTTAAATATTGACCCGTCAGACTTTGGTCCACTTCTGTCTAAAATATTGACCCGTCAGACTTTGGTCCACTTCTGTCTTAAATATTGACCCTTCAGACTTTGGTCCACTTCTGTCTTAAATGTTGACCCTTCAGTCTGTCCTTCAGTCCACTTCTGTCTTAAATGTTGACCCTTCAGTCTGTCCTTCGAACCACTTCTGTCATAAATGTGGACCCTTCAGACTTTGGTCCACTTCTGTCTTAAATGTTGACCCAGCGGTCTGTCCTTCGGTCCACTTCTGTCTTAAATATTGACCCTTCAGACTTTGGTCCACTTCTGTCTTAAATATTGACCCTTAAGACATTGGTCCACTTCTGTCTTAAATGTTGACCCTTTAGTCTGTCCTTCAGTCCACTTCTATCTTAAATGTTGACCCTTCAGTCTGTCCTTCGGTCCACTTCTGTCTTAAATGTTGACCTTTCAGTCAACTTCTGTCTCAAATGTTGACCCTTCAGTCTTTCCTTCGGTCCACTTCTGTCTCAAATATTGACCCTTCAGACTTTGGTCCACTTCCGTCTTAAATGCTGACCCTTCAGTCTGTCCTTCGGTCCACTTCTGTCTTAAATGTTGACCCTTCAGTCCGTCCTTCGGTCCACTTCTGTCTTAAATGTTGACCTTTCATTCCACTTCTGTCTTAAATATTGACCCTTCAGACGTTGGTCCACTTCTGTCTTAAATACTGACCCTTCAGTCTATCCTTCAGTCCACTTCTGTCTAAAATATTGACCCTTCAGACTTTGGTCCACTTCTGTCTTAAACGTTGACCCTTCAGCCTGTCCTTAAATCCATTTCTGTCTTAAATATTGACCTTTCAGACTTTGGTCCACTTCTGTCTTAAATATTGACCCTTCAGTCTGTCCTTTTGTCCACTTCTGTCTTAAATGTTGACCTTTCAGTCAACTTCTGTCTTAAATGTTGACCCTTCAGTCTTTACTTAAGTCCACTTCTGTCTTAAATATTGACCCTTCAGACTTTGGTCCACTTCTGTCTTAAATGTTGACCCTTCAGTCTTTACTTAAGTCCACTTCTGTCTTAAATATTGACCCTTCAGACTTTGGTCCACTTCTGTCTTAAATGTTGACCCTTATGTCTTTCCTTCGGTCCCCTTCCGTCTTAAATGTTGACCCTTTAGTCTTTCCTTCGGTCCACTTCTGTATTAAATGTTGACCTTTCAGTCTTTCCTTCAGTCCACTTCTGTGCTTAATAAATAACCTTCAGACTTTTGTCCACTTCTGTCTTAAATGTTGACCCTTCAGTCTGTCTTTCAGTCCACTTCTTTCTTTAATGTTGACCCTTCAGTCTTTCCTCCAGTCCACTTCTGTCTTAAATATTGACCCTTCAGTCTGTTCTTCAGTCCACTTCTTTCTCAAATATTGACCCTTCAGACTTTCGTCCACTTCTTTCTTAAATGTTGACCCTTCAGTCTTTTCTTTAGTCCACTTCTTTCTTCAATGTTGACCCTTCAGTCTGTTCTTCAGCCCACTTATGTATTAAATGTTGACCCTTCAGACTTTTGTCCACTTGCGTCTTAAATATTGACCCTTCAGACTTTGGTCCACTTCTTTCTTAAATATTGACCCTTCAGTCTTTCCTTCAGTCCACTTCTTTCTTTAATGTTGACCCTTCAGTCTTTCCTCCGGTCCACTTCTGTCTTAAATATTGACCCTTCAGTCTGTCCTTCAGTCCACTTCTTTCTCAAATATTGACCCTTCAGACTTTCGTCCACTTCTTTCTTAAATGTTGACCCTTCAGTCTTTTCTTTAGTCCACTTCTTTCTTCAATGTTGACCCTTCAGTCTGTTCTTCAGCCCACTTATGTCTTAAATGTTGACCCTTCAGACTTTTGTCCACTTGCGTCTTAAATATTGACCCTTCAGACTTTGGTCCACTTCTGTCTTTAATATTGACCCTTCAGTCTTTCCTTCAGTCCACTTCTTTCTTAAATGTTGACCCTTCATTCTGTCCTGCGGTCCACTTATGTCTTAAATGTTGACCCTTCAGTCTTTCCTTTGGTCCACTTCTGTCTTAAATATTGACCCTTCAGTCTTTCCTTCGGTCCACTTCTATCTTAAATGTTTACCCTTCAGACTTTGGTCCACTTCTGTCTTAAATGTTTACCCTTCAGACTTTGGTCCATTTCTTTCTTAAATATTGACCTTTCAGACTTCGGTCCACTTCTGTCTTAAATGTTGACCCTTCAGACTGTCCTTCGGTCCACTTCTGTCTTAAATGTTGACCCTTAAGACTTCGGTCCACTTCTGTCTTTAATGTTGACTGTTCAGACTTCGGTCCAATTCTGTCTTACATGTTGACCCTTTAGTCTTTCCTGCAGTCCACTTCTGTCTTAAATGTTGACCCTTCAGACTTCGGTCCCCTTCTATCTTAACTGTTGACCCTTCAGACTTCAGTCCACTTCTGTCTTAAATGTTGACCCTTTAGACTTCAGTCCACTTCTTTCTTAAATGTTGTTTCTCTGTGTTTCAGTCATGGCATTCCCTCGGATGTCCTCCATCGTTCTGTCGTTCTCACTCATAGTCTTTGTGTATTGGACGACCTCGGCTGCTGAGTCACATGACCTTTCACCTGCTGACCTCTCAGCCCTTCGCAGGATTAAAAGAGCGCTCGATGACACCACCAAAGAAAGGATCCAGAGTGGTTTCCAGTTAGGCGTAGACTTGCTGACCACGGTCACAGAGGTGACAAACCAAGTCCAACCTAAGAAGCTGTCCTCTGTGCTCAAGGGCTTGGCCAACTTTGCCAGTTTGGCGCCTGGTATCGGAAGTCTGGTCTGCTCATTTATCAGTGTGGTTTTGGCAATCATCCCTCAGAAAAGCGACATTGAGGAGCTGAAGAACAGCTTCAGCGAAGTCAACCGGAGACTGGACTCTCTGGCCTTCCAGATATCCGACCTGGCCACTGACGTGGAGTGGTTCAACTTTGCCAGCGTCTACTCTCGAGATGAGACTCGCATCCTGAACGCCTGGATGAAGTTAGATGAGCTTCAGCAGAACCTCAGGCTGGTGACGAGTGAAGAGGAGAAGCTGAGGCTGGCGGAGATCTTCGCCAACTTCTATGAGAATTCTGGGACTGAGGGTAGCGTGGCAAACATCTACCATTACCTGACGGTCAGCGGCACATCTCTGAGCAAGAACATCAACAACCTGTTGAGGGGCAAGTTTAAGTGCAGCATCAGTGAGATGGGCCGCTATAACATGTACCTGAGTGGTCTGCTGTGGAAAGGCATGGTCCTCAACCAGCTCTACTGGAAACTCATCGGATTCCACGCATCACATAAACAGAACGAACATAACAGCATGTTCAAGAATGTCTTCAAAGCTCAGAACGATTCTTTGCAGTTCTGTCTGGACAACTTTGAGCAGTACTTGGTGAAAGACGTGAAGGAGGTCAGCACCAGATTCACCAAAGACCAAAAACAGGACATCGCTGCCAACGTCCAAAAGACTCTGGATGAGAAGTACTTCTGGTACAAGTGGGCAGTGATGGTGTATGAGCAGAATGATGAAGCCAACTACAAACTGGTCCATATGTGGCGTGTACCTGTGGGGGACGTGGTGGTGGGGGTGGGATACATCCAGAAGGAAACGCACAAGACCGAAACCCGAGAGGACGTTGTGTCTGGTGCTCGGACATGCTTTGCTAATACCCAGTGTTTGGCCCTTAAACAGACGTCAAAGGACTGTTCCTTTCAGGTGCGCACTGGAGACTACATAGGCCCGCCCTTGACTTCCGCCCTTGAACCCGTACTAGATTATACAAGCTTTTCAGAATTTGCCAAAGTTTTGCATTATTTCTATCGTCATCCTCCAGCGATGTCACCACCACCTCTTTCCAACCAGGTGGAGTGCACCCTCGATGGTTATAGGTACAAGGTGAACGTCTACATGTCCATACAGCTGCCAGATGTTTGCTTACCGGACACCTGTTGGAACGGAGGCAAGTGCAGGCAGCTGATGGACTCCAATGAAATCCTATGTGACTGTCCTGACGAATACTATGGAAAAAGATGTGAAAACTACACCAGCGACTTCCAGAACGTTGACATCGGTTCCCTGGTGCCGGACATAACCACCCTCAACACCAAACTGGACCGGATCCTTGACACCCCTCTGAAGCAGATAGAGGACAAACTGGACCAGGCCCTTGACACCCTTCTGAAGCAGAGAGAGGACAAACTGGACCAGGTCCTTGACACCCGTCTGAAGCAGACAGAGGACAAACTGGACCAGGTCCTTGACACCCGTCTGAAGCAGATAGAGGACAAGCTGGACCAGGTCCTGAGGACACATCCTGCCCACTAACAAAGACCTGAACACACATCAACAACATCCACTGTCACCGTCTGAGGTTCCAGGTCCTGACCCACTGGGATGTTTGGAAAGCCTGTGAAAATAGGAGTTATTATGGGATGGATATGTGGTGTGAATATGTCCAACAGATAAATAAATAAACATCAGTGAGTTGGTCCAGTTCAAACAGTGGCTCCACCAGGTTTCTTTGTGTTTCTTTGTGTTTCGTTGTGTCATTGCACTCATTACACACTTCTGTTTGGAACACATTTTATATAAATATGGGGACAGTTTAGCTCAGATGGACCATGGACCAAAGGGACTGTTTACAGGTTTGTTTGATTTGGATTCATTCCTGTTGTTGAAGATCAGATGAGTCCGAAAAACACAGAAAACAGTCCAAACGTCCTGAACAGTCTCTAGAAGAACATCTGATTAAATACGAGGTTTAGTGGAGTTGACATCATCTAAGAACCCGTTTGTGTTTTACTGCAGATACTAGAACACAACACACCCTCAGCCCAAACCCAAACACTGATCAAATACTGATACTGAAATACTGGTTTACAAGACAGAGCAGGTTTGAGACCATCAACATACAGTAGAACTGGCTTGTGTGACCGGAAACCTGTGTCTACACTCTGAAATGCCCTCATTAGTACAAATGTGGGGGTGTATGAATGGTTGGTAGATGGTGGAATGTCGATGTGCACCTTTACTTGTGTGGTGATTGGTAGGTGGCACTGAGCAGAGCCTATAAGTAGTGGGTGGTCCGTGCACGCTCACTGGACTTGGTTCAGATGCTGCGGTTGCAGCGTTTGTTAACCGGTCAGAGTTTTCTTAATTTGGAGCATGCCTGTGTGCCCAGGTGCTCTGGTTCGGCTTGCACCATGGGTTCGGGATATCTAGCTTGGGGTGAGTCGCTTGTTGCTCCGTCTTGTAATATGGGCCCTAGGTCGAAGTTGACCCAAATTACGCTTCACTTTAGATCCTGATCCGCTCTGTCCAGTTTTCCCCCTCCTCTCGCTGCCCACGAACACGTGCCTTCTCCAGCAGGCACGAGAATTCCAGGTTGCGGTCCACGACCAGGACTGCCGCTCCCAGAAAGGACCCGTTGTTTTGTCCAGCTTTGTCCCATCAGCCTCCAGTGTAGTCCAGCACCACCGCTCGGTACCGGCTCCAAAACTGAAGATGGGAGTCCTGTCGACTGCCACGCTGGGCATCCTAGTGGTGCGTTTAGGTGTGCTCGGACAAATCCATTCAAATACTCTCCATCTATACTTATGGGAAAATTGGACTATTAACGCTGGTTTGGCTTCCTCTGAGTAGATCAGATTCCTCATTTGGTGAGTTTGGTTAAGTTTTGCGAACCTTATTTTTGCTTTATTGCTTGCTGTATTATTATTTTTGCTGTGATTATTTTATTATTTGCTTGCATGTAATGCGTATTTGCTGTGCTTGGCTTATGTTTTCGATTTGCATGTTGCCATTTATTTTGCATGTTTTGCTGTGTTTTGCATTCTGTTTTGTTTGAGTTGAAGCATGACTCGCATTCCTTTGCCTCTCGCCATTCCGGAAATGATCTCCTGTTTTAATGTTGATTAGTGTTTGCTATTTATTTTACCTACAGCCCTATAGTGTTTTAACAAATTGTGAAAACGAAAGTAAACTTTAACTTTGTAATTTTGTTTAATTCGGTCTCACGTCTCGCTTCATGTCCACACCAAGCATGGCCTTGTTTTCAGTTGCTTTGGTCCTGGAGCCGTCCCTCCAGGTGGCGCTGTCAAGTTCGTGCCATCTAAACTTTAAGTCGACACTAACATCTACCCTCATGCCACAGTTGTTTTAAACCTACAGTAGAAATATGGAATCCAAAAATAGCGCCTTTCTGGACAAACCCTCACCCGGTTGTGACACTACGGAGGCCAGCAAACCAGTAATTCAGATCAATTCCCACCCTTCCCCCTCCCTTCCTACTCTTCCTATATCCCATCCAACCACAATTTCTCCTCTTTCTTCCAACCCCAACCCTTTGATTCAATATGCACCCCCCCCCCTTTTTTTTTCTCTCTAGGATAGCTTAACTCAACCCAAAACCTTACCCCAGCCCTGACCCAGCCCTGACATTGCATCTGGCAGCAGCCCTAACCTTGACTCTGACCTTAAACCCTAACCCTTATCAGATCATTACTACAGTTTAACCCAAACCCAGAACCTTAACCCTAACCCAAACCTAACCCTGACTCTAACCTTAACTCTACCCCTGACTCCAACCCTAACCCCTGACTGTAACCCTAACCCCTGACTGCAACCCTCACCCTAACCCCAGCTCTAACCCTAGCCCTAACCCCAGCTCTAACCCTAACCCCTGACTGCAACCCTCACCCTAACCCCAGCTCTAACCCTAGCCCTAACCCCAGCTCTAACCCTAACCCTAACCCCTGACTGCAACCCTCACCCTAACCCCAGCTCTAACCGTAACCCCAACCCTAACTCTAGCCCCAACTCCAAACCTAGTCCTAACCATGACTTTAGCCCTGACAACCCCCCCATCCTTAAATTTTTTTCACTTTTTTGCAATGCCGCCCCCCCCCCCCCCCCTTTTTTTTTTTTTTTTAACTCTAACTCTAACCCTAATCCTAACCCAAACCCTATCCCTAATGGTAACCCTACCCCTAACTCTACCCCTAACTCTAACTCTGTTCTGGCTCTAGGAAACACCATCAGTATGTTTTTCTGCTAACACAGAACATATTGTTGTTGTTTTTTCTGCATAGAAGTACAGAGATCAGATGGGAGGAGCCTGAGAATACATTTTTAAATGAAAATCAGCTGATGAGACCACCTGTGCACATACAGAGAATGGAATCCAGCCAGAGCAGACACAATACAACGGTTAACACAATTTCCACAGACAGACATAAACATAAGGCACACTGTCCAGATTTTAAAAAGATGTTCAGTGTGACAAGACAGAGCCAGTCGAATAAAACCATGAAGTATAAAATATAACCCCCCACCCCAAGGAGAGGCCCTTCATCACATTCACATCAACTAGAACCCAGGCAGAGAACCCAACTGTCTGAGGGGCTCCTTTAAATCCATTAAATCAATGTTGGAGGTGAAATGGGCTGTTTTTCATAGAACACTAAAAAAAATCTGTGTGGACAGAAACACAGAACACTGGGTCTGGGCTCCATTTCACGTTTTGTTGATTTTGGTATTTTTTAAAGAAGGGTCAGAGTCGCCTCCACCTGCTGAGGAGACTGAGGTCCTTCAGAGTGGGCGGGGCTCTTCTCTGGACATTTTACGACCCTGGGGTGGTCTCTGCAGTACTCTATGGTGTCGTGTTCTGGGGAGTGGGCAGTACAGACGGAGACAGGAAGAGACTGAATGAACTGGATAAGAGGCTCTGTCTTAGGCTGCCTGCTAATGCTAACCCACTAATGCTAACCCTCTGTCTTAGGCTGCCTGCTAATGCTAACCCACTAATGCTAACCCTCTGTCTTAGGCTGCCTGCTAATACTAATCCACTAATGCTAACTTGTTAATTTTAATACTAATCCTAACCCTCTGTCTTAGGCTACCTGCTAATGCTAACCCACTAATGCTAATCCTAATGCTAACCCTAACCCTCTGTCTTACGCTGCCCGCTAATTCTAACCCACTAATTCTAACCTGAATGCTAACCCTAACCCTCTGTCTTCGGCTGCCCGCTAATGCTAACCCACTAATGCTAACCCTGACCCTAACCGTCTGTCTTAGGCTACCCACTAATGCTAACCCACTAATTCTAACCTGAATGCTAACTCTAACCCTAACCCTCTGTCTTAGGCTACCCACTAATGCTAACCCAGTAATTCTAACCCTAACCCTCTGTCTTAGGCTGCCCACTAACCCTAACCTGCTAATGCTAACCTTAGTGCTAACCCTGACCCTAACCCTCTGTCTTAGGCTGCCTGTTAACCCAAACCCACTAATGCTAACCCACTAATGCTAACCCTAATGCTAACCCACTAATGCTAACCCTAATCCTCTGTCTTAGGCTGCCCGCTAACCCTAACCCGCTAATGCTTACCATAATGCTAACCCTGACCCTAACCCTCTGTGTTAGGCTGCCTGCTAACCCTAACCCGCTAATGCTAACCCTAACCTTCTATCTTAGGCTGCCCGCTAACCCTAACCTGCTAATACTAACCATATTGCTGACCCTGACCCTAACCCTCTGTCTTAGGTTGTCCGTTAACCCTTACCCACTAATGCTAACCCTAACTCTCTGTCTTAGGCTTCCTGCTAACCCTAACCTGCTAATGCTAACCCTAATGTTAACCCTGACCCTAACCCTCTGTCTTAGGCTGCCTGCTAAACCTAACCCGCTAATGCTAACCCTCATGCTAACCCTGACCCTAACCCTCTGTTTTAGGTTGCCCATTTACCTTCACCCGCTAATGCTAACCCTAATGCTAACCCTGACCCTAACCCTCTGTCTTAGGCTGCCCGTTAACCCTAACCCGCTAATGCTAACCCTAATGCTAACCCTGACTCTAACCCTTTGTTTTAGGTTGCCCATTTACCCTAACCCGCTAATGCTAACCCTAATGCTAACCCTGACCCTAACCCTCTGTCTTACGCTACCCGTTAACCCTAACCCACTAATGCTAACCCTAATGCTAAACCTGACCCTAACCCTTTGTTTTAAGTTGCCCATTTACCCTAACCCACTAATGCTAACCCGAATGCTAACCCTGACCCTAACCCTCTGTCTTAGGCTGCCCGTTAACCCTAACCCGCTAATGCTAACCCTGACCCTAACCCTCTGTTTTAGGTTGTCCGTTTACCCTAATCCGCTAATGCTAACCCTAACCCTAACCCTAACCCTATAGTTTGAAATATGACACTGATAAATACATGTATGACAGGTGGAACACAGAACACAGGACGCCAATGGATATCTCCTGTTTCAAGCTGAAAGTGAATATTTTTGCTTTTTTTCCAACTGTAATAATTCTGTAGCTGTTCCTTATGGATGTTTATTATACCTCCACTAAAGAAAAAGAAAGTACAGCTCATAATTTGTGGTTTGTTTGTGGTTTAATGATATTGTGGAATGAGAATCCGACTGGACCTTTGGTGAAGTTCTGCACTCTGACTACCCTCTAGATTTAACTGTTTTTTTAACCTTAACCATGGTCTTTTCCCAACCCTGACATGTTTTTACAGCTAAATCTAATTGAACCTTAGGCAAGTCAGTGTCCAAGCCTAAACACAACAGAGCATTTTGTTTTCTTTAATGCAGTGGTGTTGTGTTTCATCCCTGGTGCTGTTGAGAGTAGCAGAATAATTGAGATAATCCATACAGTCCAATGGAATATTTTCATAAGGAAGAGAAACAAAGGCCAGAACTGCAATCATTCCACATAAATTATATGAGACAAGGGTACAAAGGTCTTAAAAGAATGAAGAGCTGAAGAGAAAGTGACAGCAAACCTAGGTCATGTTGGAAATTAAAATGACATTAAAAAGGAAAGGTTGAAAAGGCAGAGGTGGAAAAAGAGAACAGGGTAAAAAAAAAAAAAAAAAAAAAGACTGGTGTATGAAATTATATTTGAAAAAGGTTAAAAAGTGTCAAAATGGGATGGAGGGAAAAAAAACACAATGTAAAGAGAAGCAAAGGAAGGATTTCAGCAGGAGCCAAAGGATATAAGGATGTAAGGATATAAGGATATAAGGATGTAAGGGTATAAGGGTATAAGGATGTAAGGGTATAAGGGTATAAGGGTATAAGGATAGAAGGATGTAAGGATATAAGGATGTAAGGGTATAAGGATGTAAGGGTATAAGGGTATAAGGATATAAGGATGTAAGGATATAAGGAGATAAGGATATAAGGATGTAAGGGTATAAGGATGTAAGGGTATAAGGATGTAAGGGTATAAGGATGTAAGGGTATAAGGGTATAAGGATATAAGGATATAAGGATGTAAGGATATAAGGAGATAAGGATATAAGGATGTAAGGGTATAAGGATATAAGGATTTAAGGATGTAAGGATATAAGGATGTAAGGGAATAAGGATGTAAGGGTATAAGGGTATAAGGATGTAAAGGTATAAGGATGTAAGGGTATAAGGGTATAAGGGTATAAGGATATAAGGGTATAAGGATGTAAGGGTATAAGGATATAAGGGTATAAGGGTATAAGGATGTAAGCGTATAAGGATGTAAGGATGTAAGGATATAAGGATGTAAGGGTATAAGGATGTAAGGGTATAAGGGTATAAGGATGTAAAGGTATAAGGATGTAAGGGTATAAGGGTATAAGGGTATAAGGATATAAGGGTATAAGGGTATAAGGATGTAAGGGTATAAGGATATAAGGGTACAAGGGTATAAGGATGTAAGGGTATAAGGATGTAAGGGTATAAGGATATAAGGGTATAAGGGTATAAGGATATAAGGATGTAAGGGTATAAGGATGTAAGGGTATAAGGGTATAAGGGTATAAGGATGTAAGGGTATAAGGATATAAGGGTATAAGGATGTAAGGGTATAAGGATATAAGGGTATAAGGATATAAGGATGTAAGGGTATAAGGATGTAAGGATATAAGGATGTAAGGCTATAAGGATATAAGGATATAAGGATATAAGGGTATAAGGGTATAAGGATGTAAGGGTATAAGGATATAAGGATGTAAGGGTATAAGGATGTAAGGGTATAAGGGTATAAGGGTATAAGGGTATAAGGATATAAGGGTATAAGGATGTAAGGGTATAAGGATGTAAGGGTATAAGGGTATAAGGGTATAAGGGTATAAGGATATAAGGGTATAAGGATGTAAGGGTATAAGGATGTAAGGGTATAAGGATTGTTATGACCCTGGGTCATAATTTATCTATTTTTATGTATATGTATGTGTTTTCTGTTTAGTGTGTGTGTTCTCCCCCGTCCTGTAGGTGTGCTGTGCCCTTTTGTGTCTGTCTATTGCAGGTTGCTGATTGGTGGAGCATGATTGCCCAGCCCTTTAAAGATGGCCCTGGAGCTCCCATCCTTGCTCGCTCTTGCCTCCTGTCAGCTCCCAACCCTGTGTTCGTGTGTGTGACCGTCAGTCTTCGGGCTCCTGGAAAAATCTGATTGTTTGTAGTTGTAAATAGTTTTTGTTAAATTGAACCTTTTTCTGGTAGGGGAGGTCGGCTCTTTTGTTTTCACCTTTTCTCCTGCTTTTGTTAGGTAGTTAGGTAAGTTTTCTGTATTTTATTTCTTGCATTTATTTTGGTTAGGTAAGTTAGTTTGAATTGTAAAAGAAGATATTTTGTTTGTTGTTTTAGCCGCACCCTCCCCTAACCCTTCCTTAGTTGAACAAAATACTGATAATAAATACTGTGAATTTTAGTTTTTGACTGACGTGTGTGCTTGGGAGCTGGGAGGGGACAAAAGTTGAGCCTATTATGTTCGCCCTGGTGAACCCCTAGGCCGGGGCGTAACAGGATATAAGGATGTAAGGGTATAAGGATGTAAGGGTATAAGGATATAAGGATATAAGGATATAAGGGTATAAGGATATAAGGATGTAAGGATATAAGGGTATAAGGATGTAGGGGTATAAGGATATAAGGATATAAGGGTATAAGGATATAAGGATGTAAGGATATAAGGGTATAAGGATATAAGGGTATAAGGATATAAGGGTATAAGGATATAAGGATATAAGGATATAAGGATATAAGGGTATAAGGATATAAGGATGTAAGGATATAAGGGTATAAGGATGTAGGGGTATAAGGATATAAGGATATAAGGGTATAAGGATATAAGGATGTAAGGATATAAGGGTATAAGGATATAAGGGTATAAGGATATAAGGGTATAAGGATATAAGGATATAAGGATATAAGGATATAAGGGTATAAGGATATAAGGATGTAAGGATATAAGGGTATAAGGATGTAGGGGTATAAGGATATAAGGATATAAGGATATAAGGGTATAAGGATATAAGGATGTAAAGGTATAAGGATATAAGGATGTAAGGATACAAGGGTATAAAGCCAGTTGTCAGTCAGGGTTAATCCACTAAATCCCAGGTGTTTTTCTATTCAGTTCTTGTCTGTTCTTCTGTGTCTTCAGTTTAGTCAGTACACGTCTGTTCTTCTGTGTCTTCAGTTTAGTCAGTACACGTCTGTTCTTCTGTGCGTCTTCAGTTTAGTCAGTTCATGTCTGTTCTTCTGTGTCTTCAGTTTAGTCAGTACACGTCTGTTCTTCTGTGTCTTCAGTTTAGTCAGTTCATGTCTGTTCTTCTGTGTCTTCAGTTTAGTCAGTACACGTCTGTTCTTCTGTGTCTTCAGTTTAGTCAGTTCATGTCTGTTCTTCTGTGTCTTCAGTTTAGTCAGTACACGTCTGTTCTTCTGTGTCTTCAGTTTAGTCAGTACACGTCTGTTCTTCTGTGTCTTCAGTTTAGTCAGTTCATGTCTGTTCTTCTGTGCGTCTTCAGTTTAGTCAGTTCATGTCTGTTCTTCTGTGTCTTCAGTTTAGTCAGTACACGTCTGTTCTTCTGTGTCTTCAGTTTAGTCAGTTCATGTCTGTTCTTCTGTGCGTCTTCAGTTTAGTCAGTTCATGTCTGTTCTTCTGTGTCTTCAGTTTAGTCAGTTCATGTCTGTTCTTCTGTGCGTCTTCAGTTTAGTCAGTTCATGTCTGTTCTTCTGTGCGTCTTCAGTTTAGTCAGTTCATGTCTGTTCTTCTGTGTCTTCAGTTTAGTCAGTTCATGTCTGTTCTTCTGTGTCTTCAGTTTAGTCAGTTCATGTCTGTTCTTCTGTGTCTTCAGTTTAGTCAGTACACGTCTGTTCTTCTGTGCGTCTTCAGTTTAGTCAGTACACGTCTGTTCTTCTGTGGGTCTTCAGTTTAGTCAGTACACGTCTGTTCTTCTGTGTCTTCAGTTTAGTCAGTTCATGTCTGTTCTTCTGTGTCTTCAGTTTAGTCAGTACACGTCTGTTCTTCTGTGTCTTCAGTTTAGTCAGTTCATGTCTGTTCTTCTGTGTCTTCAGTTTAGTCAGTTCATGTCTGTTCTTCTGTGCGTCTTCAGTTTAGTCAGTACATGTCTGTTCTTCTGTGTCTTCAGTTTAGTCAGTACACGTCTGTTCTTCTGTGTCTTCAGTTTAGTCCGTTCATGTCTGTTCTTCTGTGTCTTCAGTTTAGTCAGTTCATGTCTGTTCTTCTGTGTCTTCAGTTTAGTCAGTTCATGTCTGTTCTTCTGTGTCTTCAGTTTAGTCAGTTCATGTCTGTTCTTCTGTGTCTTCAGTTTAGTCCGTTCATGTCTGTTCTTCTGTGTCTTCAGTTTAGTCAGTTCATGTCTGTTCTTCTGTGTCTTCAGTTTAGTCAGTTCATGTCTGTTCTTCTGTGTCTTCAGTTTAGTCAGTACACGTCTGTTCTTCTGTGCGTCTTCAGTTTAGTCAGTACATGTCTGTTCTTCTGCGTCTTCAGTGTTTTTCCATCTTGCTGCAGTGACAGGTCGTATCCCACTGGGTCGACTCTGTTAAAGCTTGTGTTCAGGCTGAAGGCAGAGCTGGGCTTTGCATCCACTGATGTGCACCCTGCAGGAAAACCCCATTTGTTTTGTAAATGGAACATTTTGGATTCTGTCCACGCTGTGTCGTAGTATATTCCCCCAAAGAATAATAAACATTATTCTGTGTTCATTTTCAACTCAACAGGAAATGAAAGTAAAAAAAAAACACTTATGTTTGGGACTAATGGGACGACTGCTATTACTGTTCAACCAAGAACAGCCCAGAATACTACTGATCTGTTAGGATTTATTCATTAAGAAGGACGCATCTTTTTGATGCATATTTTATTATGTGTCAAAAAAAAAAAAACAGAATTGGAAACACTTTGTAAAACTGCCTCCATAATAATAGTAGATGAAATACATCGACCTTTAGTCAGCCTGTTGGAGTTTAGTTTAGTGAATTTATGAATCACAATTATGAATAGTAGAATATTAGTACTGTTCCAGTAATATTAGTACAATTAGAGTAATAGTAGTACTGTTCTAGTAATATTAGTACTGTTCTAGTAATATTAGTACTATTATAGTAATAGTAGTACTGTTCTAGTAATATTAGTACTATTATAGTAATAGTAGTACTGTTCTAGTAATATTAGTACTATTAGAGTAGTAGTAGTACTGTTCTGGTAATATTAGTACTGTTTTAGTAATATTAGTACTGTTCTAGTAATATTAGTACTATTATAGTAATAGTAGTACTGTTCTAGTAATATTAGTACTATTAGAGTAGTAGTAGTACTGTTCTGGTAATATTAGTACTGTTTTAGTAATATTAATACTGTTCTAGTAATATTAGTACTATTAGAGTAATAGTAGTACTGTTCTAGTAATATTAGTAGTACTATTTGATCAGCACACCACGGACATTCAAAAAAGGAGCCAACAAAGAGTGTCAGCCATCCACAAACTTAAAGGATTACATGTTGCACCCCACCTCCTGTTGTTACTCTACAAAAGTATCATCCAACCCATCCTCCTGTACTGCTCCACATGTTTTTATACCATGCTTTCCGTCACTAACCGAGCCAAATTCACACACATCACAAATACAGCTGCTAAAATCATCGGCCTCCCCGCACCCAACCTCACAGAACTAAATAACAGATCCATCACCCGAATGGCAAACACAATAGTCCAGGACATCACGCACCTATTACACCGCTACTTCATCCCACTACCCTCAGGACGCAGGTACAGGACATTAAAATTCAGGAGGGCCCGTCTTGGGAAAAGCCTGATCCCCGCAGCCATAGCAGCCCTAAACACCAGGCCCCGCTGACAGGCTGACCAGTCTGACCAGTCTGCAACTGTCACTTCATCAATGTCTCTTTTTGTTATGTCTGCCCCTACTGTTGTTGTTGTTATCTGTGTTGTATAATGTTGCTGTCTTTTTCTTGTAATGTTCAGTCAGTGAAGATGAATTTCCCCACGGGGACCAATAAATTAAATCTAATCTAATCTAATCTAATCTAATCTAATCTAATCTAATCTAATCTAATCTAATCTAATCTAATAGTACTGTTCTGGTAATATTAATACAATTATAATAATATTGGTACTATTATAGTAATAGTAGTACTATTCTGGTAATATTAGTACTGTTCTAGTAATATTAGTACTATTATAGTAATATTAGTACTGTTCTGGTAATATTAGTACTGTGCTGGTAATATTAGTACTGTTCTAGTAATATTAGTACTGTTCTAGTAATATTAGTACTGTTCTGGTAATATTAGTACTGTTCTAGTAATATTAGTACTGTTCTGGTAATATTAGTACTGTTCTGGTAATATTAGTACTGTTCTGGTAATATTAGTACTGTTCTGGTAATATTAGTACTGTTCTGGTAATATTAGTACTGTTCTGGTAATATTAGTACTGTTCTGGTAATATTAGCACTGTTCTAGTAATAGTAGTACTGTTCTAGAAATATTAGTACTGTTCTGGTAATATTAGTACTGTTCTAGTAATATTAATTTATAGTAATAGTAGTATTCTAGTAATATTAGTACTGTTCTGGTAATATTAGTACTGTTCTGGTAATATTAATTTATAGTAATAGTAGTATTCTAGTAATATTAGTACTGTTCTGGTAATATTAGTACTGTTCTAGGAATATTAGTACTGTTCTAGTAACATTAGTACTGTTCTAGTAATATTAGTACTGTTCTGGTAATATTAGTACTGTTCTGGTAATATTAGTACTGTTCTGGTAATATTAATTTATAGTAATAGTAGTATTCTAGTAATATTAGTACTGTTCTGGTA
Organism: Sphaeramia orbicularis; assembly: GCF_902148855.1. Classification (NCBI taxonomy): domain Eukaryota; kingdom Metazoa; phylum Chordata; class Actinopteri; order Kurtiformes; family Apogonidae; genus Sphaeramia; species Sphaeramia orbicularis. Next base: position 53,915,050 of record NC_043963.1, read on the forward strand.
ATATTAGTACTGTTCTAGGAATATTAGCGCTGTTCTAGTAATATTAATTTATAGTAATAGTAGTATTCTAGTAATATTAGTACTGTTCTGGTAATATTAGTACTGTTCTGGTAATATTAGTACTGTTCTAGTTATATTAGTACTGTTCTGGTAATATTAGTACTGTTCTAGTAATATTAATTTATAGTAATAGTAGTATTCTAGTAATATTAGTACTGTTCTGGTAATATTAGTACTGTTCTAGGAATATTAGCGCTGTTCTAGTAATATTAGTACTGTTCTGATAATATTAGCACTGTTCTAGTAATATTAATTTATAGTAATAGTAGTATTCTAGTAATATTAGTACTGTTCTGGTAATATTAGTACTGTTCTGGTAATATTAGTACTGTTCTAGTTATATTAGTACTGTTCTGGTAATATTAGTACTGTTCTGGTAATATTAGTACTGTTCTAGTAATATTAGTACTGTTCTGGTAATATTAGTACTGTTCTGGTAATATTAGTACTGTTCTAGTAATATTAGTACTGTTCTGGTAATATTAGTACTATTCTAGTAATATCCTACTGTTCTGATAATAGTAGTACTATATTACTAGAATAGTACTAATATTACTAGAACAGTACTACTATTACTAGAACCGTAAAAGTAGAATTAGTTGTCAGACAGACAGACAGACAGATACACAGACAGACAGATGATAAATCGATTATAATACCCCTTCGGTCCACAGTTGGCTGAGGGGTCAAACCCAAACCAGAACTGTTATTCTGTCATTTGTCGTGTCTCCACTGTGACATTTTTCACAGCTTTAATACAGTTTGTGTTTGTTGGCGGAGCTGGTACAGCTTCAGGCACTGATTTATGTCCATAAAATCAAATCAGCCTGTATCTTTTAAACACAGACAGAGAAAAATGTGGTAATAATTTTGTCATTATTGTAAATGTAATCCTGTTTGTACATGAATATTTGAGTTTGTCCGGTCTGATTGGATCTGATCGGCTCTAACAGGAGGTTAACTCATGTCTGCAGAACTTCCATCACTAATTTTACTGCTGATTGGAAAGTGTGAGTAAAATGTGTTGTTTTTTTTTCTTCCTGCACTGATCCTGTCACAGCGGAGCATGTGTCTGCCTTTCAGCCTGAATATGTTTATATGTCTGATGTATTCATGAGGTTTTCATAGGCTGCATAATTATACTGTCATTGTGATAAAGGAGCTTTGACTGGGAAGAGTTCAGCAAAGCAGAACACATTCAGTCCCATAATGACCCCCCCCACCCATGGAGAGCAGCGCTGATGAGGCAGACCCACACAGGAAAGAGTGTGTGTGTGTGTGTGTGTGTGTGTGTGTGTGTGTGTGTGTGTGTGTGTGTGTGTGTGTGAATAAGGGAAGGAGGGAAATTTCATTACAGGCCTCCCATGGTTGCAGATGTAATTTCCCATCTTGCTTTTTTCCTGGTTTCAAATGTAATTCATAATGAAACACAACATGGAGTAAACCTGTGTGTGTGTGTGTGTGTGTGTGTGTGTGTGTGTGTGTGTGTGTGTGTGTGTGTGTGTAGGTGTGTGTGTGTGTGTGTCTCACCGATCAGAGAAGACGTCGCCAGCTCTCCAATGTCGTAACGGTTGTTTTTATCTGCCACGCTGCCGTTGGAGGCGTTCAGACCATCCTGTACAAAAACAGACCAAACAGGAAGTTTCATCCTTTATGTCATTTCATCAGTGAATGTGGTTTTACTGCTGTTTCTACATTTACGCTGTTTCGTACAAATTGATTAAAACGCTGAGGGTCAGAGGACACGCCCACATGCAATGACACAACAGCATTTAGAATTTTATTTATTTATTTATTTATTTATTTATTTATTTATTTATTTATTTATCTTTGATTGACATCAGTTAGCGTCATACCAGTGTGTGCAGGTGCAGTTTCAGATCCATGGTCCAGAGACCAGGACGACAAAAGATCTGAGGGACTTCTGGTTTGAACAAAGTCCTAGAATACTGTTCCAGGTCAGTCCAGGGTCTGGAACCTCAGTCATGACTTTTATTCGACCACGACAGTCAAAGCCAAAGGGAGAATGTCGTGACAGAACAACACAGTCAATGTTTACATTTGGAGCTTACATTTTCTGTCTTGTTAACTAACGTTAGCTAGCTAACAACTTCATTAGCATTGACATAACGTCAGGTTTGGTTTGACATTTAGGAACCATTTACGCATTGCCGATTATCTGGAAAAATTGATTTTTCTCTGCGTTTGCGCCTATCGTTTACACGACAGTGATGGGCCCACCGAAAATGAGGGTTTATGAAAAGTCCAGCCAAAGTGGAGATTTCAGGATATCTCCATTTTCCTGTTGGGGTGTATTCAGATAAAACAGTTTCACAGGTGGTGCCCAGAGCCCTTGGATAACAGGATACTCCGGCTCTGGATGATCACTATGAAAAGGAAAGCTCATTGGTCTATTGTCTCGCATTCTGCATTTTGATTGGCTAGCCAGGCCTAAGCTTCTCATTACCCCACCTACTTATATACGGCTAATTATCTGTCCACATATGATCAAATCCACTCCAACCCTTGATTTTTTTTTAACTACTCGAGTAGTGCATATAAGTAAAACAAAGAACTTTTTTTTTCTACCTCAGTGTGAATGTATCTGACATTAACCCTTACAGACCCAAACGTCCACCTTTAACCCTTAAAGACTCAAACGTCCACCTTTAACCCATAAAGACCCAAACGTCCACCTTTAACCCTTACAGACCCAAACGTCCACCTTTAACCCATAAAGACCCAAACGTCCACCTTTAACCCTTACAGACCCAAACGTCCACCTTTAACCCTTAAAGACTCAAACGTCCACCTTTAACCCTTACAGACCCAAACGTCCACCTTTAACCCTTACAGACCCAAACGTCCACCTTTAACCCTTAAAGACTCAAACGTCCACCTTTAACCCTTAAAGACTCAAACGTCCACCTTTAACCTAAACCATCTACTGATGTAAACTATTTAATTCCTGTTGATCCATTAATCCTATCAATCCATGTCAATAATTGGTGTAAAATACAGTTCTTCATCTTTTCATGGTCATCAGATATGACCCATTTGTTAACCCATTTGTTTGTTGACCCATCAGTTAATGATATATTTTGTTGGAAAAAGTCACTATTTCTTCAGTGTTCTCTGTTTCTGATATAATAACCCTCAACTTTAACCTGAGCTTTAATGAACATCTGCATGATCAGTCCATTTCATTTAGGAAAATACCTGATTTCACTAAAAAAAACACAAAATAGAGAGAATAATATTAGAACTAATAGTGATAAATAATTGAAGAAAGGTTAAATATAGAGGAAATGTCATTTAGGAACTGCCACAAAAGTATGACTGGGTCTTTATGGGTTAAAGCAGGGGTGTCAAATATATGGCCCATGGACCAAAACCGGCCCACAAAAGGGTCCAATCCAGCCTGTGGAATGAGTTTTTGAAATGCAAAAATTATACTGAAGATATGAACAATATGAGATATGAGTCAAAGGTGTGAAAGTCGTTTTAGTTCAGGTTCCAGATACAGCACAAATCCATCTGAAGTGGGTCTGACCGGGAACATTATAAAAGAATAAACTGTAAATAATTACAACTATAATTTGGTCCCTTTGTTTTAGTGTAAAAAGGTAAAATTACATGAAAATGTTTACTATCCTTTAACAAAAAAAATGTGAAGAACCTGAGCAAATATGAACATAACAATGGGAAGTACAGCGCCACATATAGATGTGGACTACGTATGACACCATTGAACCCAGTTGGACTGTTTCCACCTGGACGCACATATTTATGGAAACCATACGAGTATGGACCACAAACTGTTAGAATCCACTACAGATCTGGAACTGGTCCCCCGTCCTGGTCCTGGACCCGGATAGGCCCATGTGTGATGGTTCTGTCCACAGTACTGTGTCCACAGGGGGACAGGGTACCAGTCTACACAGGACAGAACCAGGACACTGACTGGACCTGAGAGACACAGACACATGACCAAGGTAGTCCCACAGGACTGAGGACAGAGACACTTCAGAACAGATTAAACACAAACTACCTTCATTCAGTTTGTTCACAGTGTTTCCACACCACGACAAAGTCCTTGCCGCCACACCAAACATTTCATACAAAAAAAATCATCATGTGGCCAAACGTCCTGCCCCCTCAAATGAAAGTTTGTGAAGCTTCAGAAGGTAGGGCAAAGAGAAATGAGCATCAAGTGTCACTGTCACTTCTGCGGGGGGGCACAGCCCCCTGCCCCCATAGTATTATCAGCAGGATGGAAGCCAATGCACACGTGCAGTTACTGACCTAAACGCACATGCGTGCCCCCCCCCCCATTGCACATTGCCACACCAACACATCAATCCCACAGGAAACAGTTTGTTCCTACAAGAGTTTTAAAGGATGTTTCATGAACCAAAAGTCCCATTGTTACGGCTGGGGCCGTTGGCTGTTGTTTTTTTTCTTTTCCTTGTCTCCGCCTTCCCATTTCGGCTGACTGGAAACACCTGACTTCAATCACCAGCCTATAAAAGCCTGAACTCCAACCACAATGAGAGAGACGGGGTTCATCGCTGCCGTTCGTGCAGTTCGCTTTTTGTTTAACTGATGTTAATCTCTTTTGTGTTAAGTGACTGTGGCCATGTACTTTTTTTTTTGTAATAAATTTTCCGTCTTTTAGTTACAACCGACCTGCTCTCCATGCTTCTCCTTTGCGGTCTCCCGGACCATCTTTTTCTTTTTTTTTTTGTTTTTGTTATGTGTCAGTACCCTAGACCTCCTGGCACGTAACACCCATAAACAGAAGTTAACCATCACAATAAACCACTGAACCTTGTCATTGAAGAAGAGTTCAACGGTTTCCAGACACCACTGCAGCACACACACACACACACACACACACACACACCAGTGGCAGCTGCTCGTCTTTCAGACAGGGGAAGCTCATTGTCGGCTTACATAAAAAAAAAAAAAAAAAAAAAAAAAAAAAGAATTAAGAAAATGCTCAGTGACCTTATCGTACCAGTAGGCGTCTTTTCCAGGGACTGGACCAGTGTCCTCTCAATATCCAGCAGAGCTGGGCTGCTTAAACAGCCTTGGCCCATTGTGTTGTGGGTGTAAGACTTCAGCCTTTTTAAACTACAGATGCTCCTTTCACTCCGACCGAGCCGACAGTTTGATTGATTTAAACTATCTACAAAACGATATTAAACTGAACTAGAAATGATTAAATTATGGAACTGAAACATGAAAACGCTGAAATTATGTTAAATTAAAACGAGGAAGTACAATGAGTGGATTTTATTTACAGTGCAAGAAATGAACAAGTAATTTCTTAGTGGTTTCTCTGATTTCACAGCAGAATGTGTGACGGTATTAAACTGAACTGTGTCAGTGAAGGAGCAGATCTGAAAACAGCTGTCAGTCAAACGGGATTCAGCCTTTCAACTGATCCTCCAATCAGCACGTGGGATTCTGGCGTCCGGCCCGGCTGAGCTCCACCCACAGCTCCATTCACCCCCGGAGATGCCCGGCGTCCGGGGGCGGGACAACATCGTGGCATTTATCCAATTACCGTCCAGTTTTGAGACAATGAAAAAAACTGTTCCACTCAGTCCCATTGAAGCCCAGAGACGGACACAGTCTACGGACAAATGCACTGAGCAGAGATGGAGGAGAAAACACAGACACGGGAATGGAGGAGAAGTGAACAACATCACGTCCTTTAGTTTGTGATAAAGCTGATTCTGAACGAACTTGTCTGTGAGATGAACGTGTTCTAACACATTTGTAGTCAATGAAATGTCAACACAACCGAACAGATTTAACCATTTAATTTTCGTAATTTTAGGGGAAGCCGGGCTTCCACTGCAGTCTGAGAGAAATCGCCACTGACACACACGTACACACACACAAATGTATACACACACATAAACACATGTACACACACCTACACGCACACACACATGTACACACACGTACACACACACATACACACACTCACACACACACACCTACACACACACACATGTACACACACAGACACACACACACGTACACACACACACACAAACACACATATACACAAACATACACACACATACACACAAACACACACGTACACACATTAGCAGTATATCCTGCTCAGGTGATCAGATCATATGTGTGATGACTCCACCCACACATTTCCCACTTTTTTCTGTCAGAAAAGCTGGTGATGAAAACAACAACAACCCGCTGTGAATGAACTGTGATCAGACAGATTATTTTAAACTCAGAGCCTTATGGCGCTGACACCTGCTGCAGTACACAGGAAAAGAAAACCTGTCAGTCAGTCCACTGGGTTCTTCTGGGTTCACTGATGATGATGATGATGATGATGATGATGATGATGATGATGATAATGTGAGATTTACACCTTCAAGCTTTTCACAGAACAATGAGGGATTACAGAAGGTTTTCACATTAGTTCACAGTGCATGGTTCCACTTCAGACTGTTGCTTGCCACTCTCCTTTAGTTTTACAGATGATAAAATTCAGCAAAAAAGTCACTTGAGTATAAAATGAACACTGTATCACATTCCTTTTGCATCAACAGGCGCCGCTACCTGATATTTGTGGCAGATTAAGTGAAAAAAGGAGTTTGAGGTTCTTATTCACACGAAAAAAAGGCCTGTACAAAAAACAAAAGAAAATTAAAATCATTATTGAGTTAAAATGTCTTATTTCAAAGTAAAATTATTTGCAGTGCAGTAAGAAAATTACACTAATCAAGTTTTATTAAAATAAGAAAATATCATCTAAGGATTATCAACAATAACAATTATATTTGAAGCAGAATTTACTTGTTTCAAGTCTTTATAGTAAGATTTTTATATCTTTGGTAAAGAAAAAAATTAAATTAAAAAAAAAAAAAATTAAAAAAAAAAAAAAAAAAAAAATAATATATATATATATATATATATATATATATATATA
>NC_043963.1:53936309-54058809 GCF_902148855.1 Sphaeramia orbicularis
GGATATTATGTAATATGGAAATAAATCACTTAAGAAAGATTAAATCTAGAGAAAAAAATAATTTGAGAACTGTCACAAAAGTAGCTCTGGGTCTTTATGGGTTAAAAGGCCTGGGATTTTTATGAAAATAGCACAAATTAACACTTCTGTTCTCTGCGGCTGAGGTGAGGGTTTTTTTTTTTTTACGTTTTCCATGCTGCTTTGCAGGTTTAACAACAGCTACCTTGTTGTCACCTCCAACATGTGAAAGCAGCTGTAGAGGGTAAATCTGAAAATGAACATTATAACCCAAGTCACATCATTCAGTCACGACAACTTGGAGACGAGATTCTATGGCGTAAGGAAGCTGTCAAAATATGCATGTGCATAAGACAGATATGTGTGCATTTCAGCCTGTAGTTGTGCAAACAAAAATATAGTTGTGCAAAAATAAATATAGTTGTGCAAAAAATAAACATAGTTGTGCAAATAATAAATATAGTTGTGCAAAAAATAAACATAGTTGTGCAAAAATAAATACAGTTGTGCAAAAAAAACATAGTTGTGCAAACATTTATAAAGTTGTGCAAAAATAAACATAATTGTGCAAACATAGATATAGTTGTGCAAAAAATAAATATGGTTGTGCAAAAAATGTATATAGTTGTGCAAACACAAATATGGTTGTGCAAAGAAATAAACATAGTTGTGCAAAAATAACTATAGTTGTGCAAAAATAAACAAAGTTCTGCAAACATAAATACAGTTATGCAAAAATAAACATAGCTGTGCAAAAAAATAAACATAGTTGTCCAAAAATAAACATAGTTGATCAAAAATAAACATAGTTGTGCAAACATAAATATAGTTGTGCAAAAATAAACATAGTTGTGCAAACATAAATACAGTTGTGTTAAAAAATAAATATAGTTGTGCAAAAAATAAACATAGTTGTGCAGACATAAACATAGTTGTGCAAAAACAAATATAGTTGTGCAAAAAATAAATCTGTGTAAACTGTTGAATGAGTTCAGTCATACATTAAATATATTGTGTGTATTTCATCAGAATATGAATAAATAAGTTTAGACCAGAATTACAAACAGGAAATCCAACTGTACGATTGTTCTGTCTCCATCACGAATATGAATTCATCAACAGGACTCTACTGTCAAAAATCTGTCCCCACTTCACTGACGTTATTTCTGGAGCAGAGGATCCTCAGACTGACCATAAGTTCAGGTTCCAGATCAGGTCCAGATCATGTTCCGGATCAGGTCCAGCTCAGGTCCAGATCAGGTCCAGCTCAGGTCCAGATCAAGTTCCAGATCAGGTCCAGATCAGGTCCAGATCAAGTTCCAGACCAGGTCCAGATTAAGTCCAGATCAGGTCCAGTTCAGGTCCAGATCAGGTCCATATCAGGCAGGATCACTGTCCAAGATGGACGACCAAGTCAGAGTACGAACCCAGGTCCAATCCAACCATTAGTCCAGTGTTCTGTTCAGCTGTAGAAGGAACCTGAACTCATGGTCAGTCTGCTTCAGAAATAATATCAGTGAAGTGGGGACGGATTTACAACAGTAGAGTCATGTTGGTGAATTCATATTCGTGATGGAGAAAGAACAGTCGTACAGTTGTATTTCCTGTTTGTAATTCTGGTCTAAACTCATTCATATTCTGATCAAATACACACAATACATTTAATGTACAACTGAACTCATTCAACAGTTTACACAGATTAATTTTTTACACATCTACAGACTAATATGAACACAGATCTGTCTGGTGCACATGAATATTTGGACACCAACCTAACCCCATAGTCATATCCTAAAGCACTGATCCCTCACAATCCCCTCCTCATCAACCTCCGCCTCTTATTCTAGCCCTGAATCTAAAGCCACGCTCTGACTCAGATAAAGAGCATCTGTGAGAGGGCACAAGGAAATAAGTTTTCAGATGAATGCCTTCCTCACACCATCAGTCTAACACCAGTGTTCATGGATAGATTTGGAATTTTCAGGACTCTAGCATTCTTAGAAGGGTTGTCTAAAAACAAGATAAAAATACTAAATCTGAGGAAAAGGTACTGAAAACAAATGAAATATCTGTTCATGCAGCAAGAGAATTTCACTGGACAAGAGTCTTGAATTCAGATGTTAAATCTACAAATAAGTCTGTCTACAGATGTATGAACACTTCAAATAAGAAAATAACCTTTCAAACAAGATAAATGACCTAACACTTCTAAATCTAAGTTTTTTTTAATCTGGATAAGAACCAAATAACTTGCAGTGTTTAACAAGGAACTGGGGGAAGGAAACCGTTCCATCAAAGGACCAGTGGATAAATATGATGGAAGAAGTATTTGAAATGGACACATTAACACACAGACTGAGACTGGAGGAGACACAGCTGGATCAAAAATGGACAAAATGGACAATATTTATACAAAACCAATACACTGACTGTAGCAACCTGGACACATTAATCCCATTTGTATTTTTTTTCCTCTCTCGCTTTTTTTGTATAATTGTTATTCTTAAAACTTAATAAAAATGTAAATGACCAGAAAAAAAAAACAGAGCAGTGTTCCTGTGTGTCAGGGTGAGAATGGAACAGTCCATCAGTGCTGTTGACATTTCAGTTAAAGGATGACATTTTCAATCATCTACCATCATTCCATTTCCAGATGCTCACACACAGCTGTCCCTGACTTCCTGAAACTATTATGGTCTGGAACATTTCTTCTCTTCCTGCAGCTGATCTGCACGTCAAACACACAAACACATGCACATGCACACACACACACACGCACACACACACACACACACGCACGCACACACACACACACACACACACAGGTGGACTGACCTCTGTGACCTCTGCAGACACAGGCACCCATGGTTCAGGAAGAGCCAGGCGGTTATCTGTTCACCATGATGGTCTGGAGGAGGAGGAGGAGCAGGAGGAGCAGGAGGAGGAGGTGAAGTATTCAGTGAGCAGAGCAGCAAGTGAATCAACTGAGGCTGTGGGGAAAGTGTGAATGCATGGAGATGAGCTGATGCACCGGCTCTGAGTTCTGTGTAAAGGAGGAGAGGTGAGAGAGAGACACAGACAATGTGTGGGGGGAGAGAGAGAGGGAGGGAGGGAGAGGAGAGAGAGAGAGAGAGAGGAAACGGGGTAAAAAACAGGTCTGTGTGTGCTGGTGGTTTTAAGCCCCTCCCCTCTCTCTCTGATTCTCCCCTCTCCATCCTTCCTCTGTGTCTGTGTTCTGTACATGTCTTCAACCAAAACCATACTGTCCTACTTTTAGTTCATGGAGAACCTTCGAGACACGCTGGCAGTCCAACTGTCTCATCATCAACATCAGACAGAAGACGCAAAAATGGAATGAAATTACAACTATGGACAGAAATAAGTGATGTGAGTTTATTGCGACGTTTCAGAAGTATTGTGTAACACAAACATCAGAGCAGATGGATTCTATAATCAACTAGAAAAGCACTTGGAGAGAGCGCAGACCTCTGCCAAGGCAGATCAGCCCCCCCTCCACCCCCCACCCCCCACCCCCCACCCATCACAACCAAAATGTCATCATTTGTTCCTTGTGCCAGTATCAGCATTTCCTGAAAATTTCATCCAAATTCATCCATAACTTCTTGAGTTATCATGCTAACAGACAAACAAACAAACAAACAAACAAATCCCAATGAAAACACAAGTAAAGGTAAAGAGGTAAAGATAAAGGTGGTCCAATTACTCATCCATTCATTCATTCATTTGCTGGACTGAGCATATTTTGGGATGTGGCTGATGCACTATGACCTTTGTGACATAAATTGTGAGTAGTTGTATTTTTTCTTGTGACAGACACACACCAGTCAAACTGGTCCACTGGCTGATGGTGGATCTGGTCTGATCTGATCTGATCTGGTCTGGTCTGGTCTGGTCTGATCTGGTCTGATCTGGTCTGGTCTGCTCTGGTCTGGTCTGATCTGGTCTGATCTGGTCTGGTCTGCTCTGGTCTCAGTTTAAGTGGTGATGACCACAACACTTCCTCCACAACAGCCTCGGCGCTCCTTCACGATGATTCTCCGAGTCAGTGAACTCCATCTGAGGGGTGAACACCCTCCTAACAGGAGCTACACCCCAGTGTGGTGTTTGGACAGTAGCAGTGGGGGTGCTGTGGACCTCAGCGATCCAAGATCCAAAACCTTCCATGCGTGTCGACGGGTTGGAGATCAGGTGACTGAAGACGGAGGCTTATGATTCAGCTCTGTTTTATACTGGTGAATAAACGCTGTTGGATGGAGGCATTCTCATCCTGGAAGTGTCCGCTACCTTCAGACTTTTCCTTCTCTTTGTCACTCGTCTGCATAACATCATATAAAATATTATTCACAAATCTGAAAAAAAAAGTTGTATGATGTTAAAATATAACCACATAGTTTAGGGCATCCAATTTTTGGGACTTCTTTTACGATCAAGCTCTTAATTTGACCAGTTAATCTCTTACATATTAATAACTCCCCCCAAAAAATGTCATCCCAATCCGGAAAAGTTTTAGACCCCCCCCCTCCCCACTGCCATCTTTAGGGTGCCCGTCAGCTGAGTGCAGAAAAGTCATTTTTCAATGGAAAATCATGCATTTGTGGGTTAGCCCTGCCATATTTGCTGATGCAAATGGCATATTAGAGGTTTCGGGGGATGCTACTGTCGCTTATGAAGGTCTCAAATCATGTACAGGTCAAGGTCACATGATTTTAGACAAGGTCAAGGTCATTTGACACAAAAAATGGGTAAAATCACATATTTTTGCTGATTTCTTTATTGCCTAGTCTTATTTCACAGATCTGCACTCAGGGCTTTGACTGGAGAACATCTTCATCCTAGACTCCCCATCTGGTACCCTCCCTTTTCTTCAGTTCAGCAGGTACCAGATTTCTTTTTCCAGATGAGGGTGGGCGGCTGTGGCTCTGTTGGTAGTTCTAGCTGTGTGTGATGTGATCACACACACAGCTACACACACAGAGAGAGTTGAAACTGATCAATATAGAATTCATAATCAGTCTCCCAATTGTACTTCTGTGCCTCAGACTTCATTTTCACCTCTGAGATGTTCCTCATCAAAGACCTGAGGTTCTGAAGATGGTCACTAATATTCCTCCCTCTGAGCCTGGGTTTAAGATCTAACAGTGAGTCTCATTTAGATTTTACATTAGTCAGATCTCCAGGGTTATGACAGTTATGACGGACTGGGCCGAATTATTTTTGGGAGTTACTAATATATAAGAAATTAACTGGTCAAATTAAGAGCTTGATTGGAAAAGAAGTCCCAAAAATGGGGCGCCTTAACATAGTTGGATAAACATAGTGTTGAGGCTCTGGCGACTCACATCTGTGTTAGTGTTAATGTGGTTTATGATGATATCCAGACCCCGTCCCCTAAAAGAATATTAGGTATGTCAGGAACTCCCATTACAAACTGGATTTAGAAATGAAAACATACTCTGAGTTCTACATAGTCTTCTGGATAGGGAAGAAATTGATCTTGTCGACACATATCGTCATAGCTGTCTTTATTTACAGGAAAGTGACAAAAATGTCACTAATCAAATGTGAACTCTAACATAATCAACGCTGTTGAATAATGCATCCAAGAAGACATCAATTATAGCAACGAGTAGAAAATTACAAATAGCCCACAAGTGAAAGTTAATAAACTTAATGGAGACTTCATTATTTGGCAAAACTCTCTTTAAATTGGGTCATAGCCCAAAACAAAATTAATAAAGTTTGCAGTCATATTTTGGTTGTTTTACATGAAATTAGCTCCATGGTTCCTTTATTGTGTTAATCATATTAGATATGAAGATGTGGACAGTATTAGATCAACTAATGTTGCATGTTGCATATCAGTAGCTGGGTTTCCATTACCCTCAGAAATGCGCAAAATGTAAATTGCGCGATAAAAAACTGGTAATGGAAACACTGAAATGTCGCAAAAACTGTCAAAGATTTTCTGCTTTTTCTGCTTTCATGAGGTGATTTTTCAGTATAGTGTAAAAGTGTCCTGTTCATGTGGTCCCGGTGGTTTTGTCCTGTTCATGTGGTCCTTGTGGTTTTGTCCCGTTCATGTGGTCCTGGTGGTTTTGTCCCATTCATGTGGTCCCGGTGGTTTTGTCCCGTTCATGTGGTCCTTGTGGTTTTGTCCTGTTCATGTGGTCCCGGTGGTTTTGTCCCATTCATGTGGTCCTTGTGGTTTTGTCCCGTTCATGTGGTCCTTGTGGTTTTGTCCCGTTCATGTGGTCCTTGTGGTTTTGTCCCGTTCATGTGGTCCTTGTGGTTTTGTCTTGTTCATGTGGTCCCGGTGGTTTTGTCCCGTTCATGTGGTCCTTGTGGTTTTGTCCCGTTCATGTGGTCCTGGTGGTTTTGCCTTGTTCATGTGGTCCCGGTGGTTTTGTCTTGTTCATGTGGTCCTGGTGGTTTTGCTCTGTCCAATGGCCTCCCCTATGACCCTGGATTCAGAAAAGGTGGTTCCAGTTGGTTCTGTCCAATAGACACTGGCTTTAGTGAATGAACTGCCCCCCCCCCCCCGGGCAGGACCAGTCTGGGGACAACAGAGGGTCCAGAACATCACACAGTTCAGTAAACGGTACCCGGGTCACTGAGAAATTCTGGATCCACTACTGGTTGGTGAATTCCTGCTGTCCAGTTGTCCCATAAATCCATATTGCCATCATGTCCATAAATGTGGACTTTTCCTTGGTCCAGTTCTGCGTTCCCTTCTTCTGTAGTTGAAGACAGTCAGTGCAACAGCAGCAGATGAACCCAGACTACAGTGGACACACCAGGAGGTTCTGATCCAACTGAGGCCAAACCAGAACCAGATGAACCCAGACTACAGTGGACACACCAGGAGGTTCTGATCCAACTGAGGCCAAACCAGAACCAGATGAACCCAGACTACAGTGGACACACCAGGAGGTTCTGATCCAACTGAGGCAAACATCTGCCTTAAACCAGAGCCAGAACACAACTAGACAGGACTGGACCACAATGGACACATGTGGACAGACGGGACTGGACTAGAAGCACACAGCAGAACCAAACACTATTCAATGGAAAGGATAGAAATGTGGCTTTTATTTTGTGATGGAAACCCAGCATGTGTGTAAATGTCCTGTTTTTCTGTAGAACACATCCTGTCTGATCCACTCCAACATCACGTTCACTTAGTGAGAACAGAATCAAAGCCTGCAGACCGATCACAAACATGCTTTTGTGTGTTGGGTTCACTGTATGAGTGAGATAAGAAGACAAGTGTCCTTTTATCAGACTGTGGTTTCATTCGGTAGAATTCAGTCGTACAGACTTGATCACATACGCCTTCTTCACACAGTACGGAGTGTGTCATGTGACCTTGTTAATGCAGTCACGCACACATCTGAAATCAAAGCAGACGTACTATTCCATCCACGACACCTGTTTTTCTCAGAGTCCTCCTCCTGTGAATGCTGGGTAATATTATTGGGACAATGCTGACATCACCCACAGCAACTGTGCCCCTGCCTCCATCACTGGGGAAAATCTTGTTCCCATGGCAACCAAGCCACTCCACACTTTTAGTGTTTTTTTTCAACCTATATAATTGGTACAAATAAGGAGTAGACGAAACTTCATTTGATGGACAGGGAAAGAGGGACTTAAATTTAGCAGAATATATATATATATATATATATATATATACACACACACACACAGGGTGGGGAAGCAAAATTTACAATATTTTGAGGCAGGGATTGAAAGACAGTGTATGACCAATTAGTTTATTGAAAGTCATGAGAATTTATTTGCCACAAGAAAATGTACATAATAGAAAATGTTTTTATTCTATGTGTCCTCCTTCTTTCTCAATAACTGCCTTCACACACTTCCTGAAACTTGCACAAGTGTTCCTCAGATAATCGGGTGACAACTTCTCCCATCCTTCTTTAATAGTATCTTTAAGAAAGTGGACATTGCTGTGTGATGTTGTATTGGTAGCATGTTCTAAAACGCCCCAAACAGCAGAATCCAGAGGGTTTAGATCTGGGCTAGAAGGCGGCCATAAACATGACTCCCAAAAATTGCTAAAGTTGGATTTGTTGCTGTTGTCAACAAGTGTTTTGGTGTTCCTGTGTAACATTTTAACTTCAAATCATATTTTACTGCATTTCTAACGGTCTTGTTGTCTACCTCAAGTTCAATTGCCATTTTTCTCATGGATTTGGTTGGATCCTTTAGGATTTTGGATTTGAGAGCTTTAATAAAAGCTTTGGTACGTTTTTTGTTGCTTCCTCCGCTTCCAGACTTTCTTGTTATAGTTTTGCTCATAGTCATTCTCTTCTTTCCATTATAAACAGTCTTTATGGACACTCCAACTATTTTTGAAATCTCCTTTGGTGTGACGAGTGCATTCAGCAAATCACACACTCTTTGACGTTTGCTTTCCTGATTACTCATATGGGCAAAAGTTTCTGAAAAGGTATGGATAATAGTGTTAGGTATGAGTATGACATCAATATATGTTTGGTTTCAAAACAATTGACGTAGTGCCTGCTGAGAAAAAACAACTAAATGTTCACTGTAAATTTTGCTTCCCCACCCTGTATATATACTGACTAATATTGAGCAGAAAATCTCAGGTGATTTGGGAGAACTTGTGTGAAGTGTGTCTGATCTGTTCAGGGTCTATACTGTGTCTGAAGGAACATCAATAGTTTTCTTTCTTCCTTTTGCGTCAGTCTGTTCAGCAGGTCACAGAAGAACGGAACCTTTTTTGCTTCTATTTCGATCAGTTTAATGGATAGAGAAAGACAGGAAATTAATGATGCGAGGATTCAATAATTTATCTTCATCAAGATTTGAAGTTTTAGAACAGCTACAGGATCAGAACCTGTGGGAGGAAAGTTTAAGTTCAAGTAGCACAAGCCCCATGTTGTAAAAAAATCTAAACCTTTCTTTATTTTAAAAGCTGACTAATAGACCACTTAGGATTCGACATCACGGTCTACGTCATCACAGATGTGCTCACACTGTGGTGGCAGAAAAACACTGTATATTAACTGAGGAAAACTGAGAGATCAAAGAGAATAGAGCACAGGTGTCAAACATGCGGCCCGGGGGCCCGGGGGTCCAGTCCGCCAAAGGGTCTAATCTGACCCTTGGGATGAATTTGTGAAATGCAAAAATTACACTGATAATAACAATCCTTTTAGTTCAGGTTCCACATTCAGACTAAATCAATCTCAAGTGGGCAGGATTCAGTAAAATACTATCATGAGTAACATATAAATAATGACAACTCCAAATTTTTCTTTGTAAATGTAAATAATTTCATGTATTTACACTAAAACAAAATATTCCTTCGTAAAAAATGTGAATAACCTGAACAAATATGGACAACCTGAAATGTCTTATGAGAAGTCAGTACAATTTTACCAATATTCTGCCTGTTACTCAATGTTTTGTGTGTTTGTAGATCCACTGTGATCTGTAAGTTCTAATGTACATGTGTAAATGATAAACTGAGGCAGAATAGTGTTCAAATTACACTTATGTTTTCAGTTTGTTCATATTATTCACATCTTTTGAAAGGATAGTTTGTAGATGTAAACCTTTTCATAATGTAAATTTATTTATGTATTTTTTGCTCTAAAACATAGAGAAAAGTTTGGAGTTGACATTATTTATATATTATCATGTTATAATTTTACTGGTTCGGGCCACTGCAGGTCAAATTTAGCTGATGTGGAACTGAACTAAAATGAGTTTGACAGCCCTGGAATAGAGAGAAAAGAGGAAGAAAAATGTCCTGTTGTGCTGTAGGTTCAGAATAGAAATGATAAAAAAAAAAAAAAGCAATCTTCACTTTTACCGAGTACCGTCACTGAAGACACCCTTTGAGTAGACCAGTGGTTCTCAACCTTTTTTGAACAAACGGCCCTAAAGTCCCATGATTTACCTTAGTATGGAGGAACAGGGGGTGGGGGGGTTTGGTCAATGACATAACACACTGCTTGATATTGATCCTTGATCCTTGTACAGACTGACGCCCCCCTATTTTGGTCTCAGTGCCCCTCTCTCTGCTCTCACATTCCAAACGCCCCCTGACGGTGTCCCAGCGCCCCCTGGGGGGCCGTACTGCCCTCATTGAGAAACACTGCCATAGACTCTTATGGTTGAAGCCATTAAACAGACGGACTGGGCTCTGCAGGGTCCATTTCATATCAGTATGTACCTTAAACAACTCTGACCCACACTGTCAGTACTGAGTTGGGCGACTTGTCGATGATCGCCCACGTCTTGTAAAAGTGCGTTTCATGTACTTGACTAGGAAGCATGTCAGTCCTCAACACACGAAAACCATCAGACAAATCTCGGTATTCAATATCCTGGACAAGACCGCAAAGTACAAAGGTATAGGCATTGAGGGATTTGTCTGCCCTGAGCTTTTCTTTTTTGTAAACCAAGGTTTTAATAGTTTTGGATTTTTCATTCTAGTTTAGTTTTTAGTTTTGACTTTTTTTGTCTAATTCAGTTAGTCTTAATTAGTTTTTAGAGGAGGTTTACTAGTTTTTATTAGTTTTCATTTTTTTCGAAATGCTTAGTTTTACTTTAGTTTTAGTTCAGTCGTCTCTTTTCTCTTCTTCTCTGTCGTCGTATTCAAATAAATCCCAAACAGGACTCTGCTGCTTTCTCCCAACTTTAGTCTCCATGTTTCCAGGTAGAGTGGGGACCAGAAGACGACTGGAAACCACAAGTGAACACAAGTGACGGACCAAAAAGTGTCATATGGTGCCGCTAGCTAAAATTGCTAGTTGAAAAAAATCACTTTCATATCAATCCAACATTGACAAAGACAAAAACGAAGGGAATTTTATCCATTTTGGAAGCACACAATACAGTTTCAGTTAGTTATAATTTTTTTCTTTTAATTATAGTTTATATTTATTTCAGTTAACGAAAAGGTTTTTACAATTCTAGTTATTCTAGTCATTTCGTTAGTTTTCGTTAACGATAATAACCTTGGTATAAACACTGGGTTTTTCAACAAGATATAAAAACATGTCCGTCCACTGTAGTTTCGACCATTTCGTTGACTCCATGACCCACTGAGCCCACAGTGAGTATGGATCAGGAAACTTCACCCCACTGCTAATGGTCAACTTATCTTTGGGAGACACCTCGCCCCAATCCCAATTCACCCTTTGGCCCCTCCCCCTTACCCCTCCCCCTTGGCCCTTACATTTGGCACCACCCCTTGAAACAAGTAGCAGTTGAAACTTTTTCCTATCACATGGTCCGACTCTTCCAGGCCTGTTACATCATCAGCACTCATCGATGCCACTATAAAAAGATGCGACAACTTTGTATCCGAAATAATTCCCCATGTCGTCAGCAGCTGGAACCGTCTCTGTTCCATGGGCTTTGGTCATCTTTTTGCATCTGTCAACCACGAACCGCAGAAATACAATCTATAACACATTGAAACGACATTAAATGGACGATCAAATGATTGTTATTTACAAAGAAAATATGTGGATTTTTGTGTTTCTTTTGTCACTGCTGCACTTTTTTGTTGTGTTTACCTCCATTTTGCAGATGATTCGAACAGAATTATGGGAAATTTCTCCTGCTCCTTGTTACGACATGACACCCGGCGTGGACCCAAATGCACGAGACTCTCAAGGTTCAGTGAGTTAAAGGATTTATTTTAACAAAAATACAAGAAGGCAAAAACGGATGAACAAAAGGAGGAAGCACAACGTACTCTAAAATAAACTAAAAACCTGATATACGAAAACACACGGTACAAGAGTCTAGATACTTAACGCATGAAGTTCCTCTCAAGGAAACAGAAACAACGCACTGACAACAGACAAAGGGAGAGAGGAGAATGTATAGGGGTGGCAGGAATCACATTCAGGTGTGGGCAATCACAGGAGGAACACCAGGTGCAGGCAATGAGGGAATTAGGGAAGACGATGACAAGACTGACAGAGTGCAGACAAAAACAGGGAAGCGACCACCATCATCAAAATAAAACAGGAAGAGACAAAACAAAAAACCATAAACTAAATCAACACAAACTACGACACATGACACCCCTCCGTTTGTTGTATGGTCTAGAAAAATATCTGTTTGGAGGGTCAAACAGCCCCCCAGCCCCTCCCCTGCAATTAATTGAGAATCAGGACAACCCTACCCCTTTATGTGAGTGTGCAAAATGAAGGGGTAGGGGTAAGTGGGAGGGGCCAAGGGGTGAATTGGGATTGGGCCTTTGTCTCTTGTTGACAGTCCATTAAAATAACGGGAGGAGGCCTGTGTATCGTCCATTCCTCTGTTTCTCTCCTGACTGTCATGCTTCCATCTACTGTTGACACCACAACTGTCACTTTCTGCCACTAGTTAGGCCCCACCCACAAAATACATCATCGCTGTTTACCAACATTGAAATGGTCTAAATATCTGTAAAACTCGAATCTTTTAATATTTTTTGCTGCTTGAATTAGGCTGGAACCGCGGCAGAACCACTGGATCGTACTTATACTTGAAGAAGGTTTTCCAGGGTGACTAACAGTGTTCCAGGAGTAGTTTTTACAGAGGTCTGTGATTTATTGAGTGAGTTCCAGAAGTCACTGATGAGGTTTTATTGTCCCTTGAGAGTAGTCCAACAGTTCTTGGTGCTGTCCCAGACCTAATGAATTTAATAGGCCTGGGACAGACACTGAACCCTGGTCCAAAATCCATGCAGCCCCTCAAGAAATTCTGTAAAACCACCTTTATTTGGTATGAACAGCTCCAAAGAAAGTCTTCACTTACAAAAAGCACTGCCTTTTCCTTCTGACATCAAACACGCCAAAAAAAAAAAAAAGTTTGGAACCGCTCATGAAACAAGGGTCCAGACCAACAAGAGGCCAGAATCTGATCAGAGACAGGAAAGCAGGACTACTTTAGATGATCCGTAGAAGCCCCGGGACAAAAAACAAACCCATGAACCTCTGAAACACTATGACATAATCATGGGGATTACTCAAGGATCGTCTTAAGGTACAGGTGTGAAACATGCGGCCCGTGGGCCAAAACCGGCCCACCAAAGGGCCCAGTGGGAGGAAGTTGTGAAATATAAAAATTACACTGAAGTTATGAACAATCAAAGGTGTTCAAATTATTTTAGTTCAGGTTCCACATTCAGACACATCTGATCTAAAATGGATCAGAACCAGTAAAATACTACAATAATAACCTGTAAATAATGACAACCACAAATGTTTGTCTTTGTTTTAGTGTAAAACACAGTAAAATTATTTGAAAATCTTAACATTTACAAACTGCACTTTAACTATAACTTGAACAAATATGAACAAGAAAAGCACTTGGAGAGTGCAGACCTCCGCCAAGACAGATCTGCCCCTAGCCCCCCCAATCACCACCAAAATTTAATCATTTCTTCCTTGTCCCAGTATCAACATTTCCTGAAAATTTCATGAAAATCCGTCCATAACTTTTTGAGTTATCTTGTTAACAAACAAGCAAACAAACACGCACACACACAAAGTGATCACAATACCTCCTTGCGGAGGTAACAACCTGAAATGTCTTAAGAAAACCAAACGCAATTTTAACTTTTTGTTGTTTCTCAAATTTTAGTTTATTTTTGAGCATGCTTTGTTCTTCTTATGATTTATTTTGTTGATTTTTTGGGGGTTAGTTTTTGTTTATTTCTGTTCTTTCTGTTCACCTTTATCAAATTTTTGTCCATTTTGACATTATTCATAGGTTATTATGTTATTATTTTACTGGCCCACATGATTGAAAGGAAAAATGTGAATAACCTGAGAAAATATTTAAAAAAAAAAACAAAACTGAAATTTGTAAAGGAAAATACAATATTCAAGCAATACTCTACTACATGTTTTGTGTATTTGTAGATCCACTGTGATCTCTAGGTTGTAATGAACATTTGTCGATGATAAACTGAGGCAAAATAGTTAAAATTGCACTTGTTTTCCTCAAGAAGTTTCAGGTTATTCAAGTTATTCACATTTTTAAGGAAACTTTGTAGATGTAAACACTTTCATTTTGTCATTTTTACTCAAATGTTGCTTTCTTCACTGTTTTACACTATTGTACTGGTCCGGCCCACTTCAGATCATACTGGGGTGTATGTGGTCCTTGAGCCAAAATGAGTTTAACCGCCCTGCTTTAAGGGAACAAAACCAACAGTTTTAGATCAGTGCATGTATCGTGAAGAAACATTTGAAAGAAAATATGTTATGTGACACAGTGTAGCAAACACAAGTAAATTAAAAGGATTGTTTTAATGTTTACAGGTTTCAACAAAAAGCCCCTGTTATTTTTGAAATAAATTTTGAATCAACTTTTGGCAAAGAAACATTTGACCTTGTTTAAAGAAGTACTTAAATTCATTTTCTTTAATTTACTGAAATGAAAAGAGACAAATAGATGAGGAGAACAAATATATTTTATATTTATAGAAAATATTTATATTTTTTTCTTCGTACCTCCTTTTAGAATTTAAAAGGAGGTACAAAGACACAGTTTTTCAGAGGTACAGGGATGAGGGAGGTGTTGGGTATCACTGGGTGTTATAAAGATGTACAAGTATGTGGTATGTGTATGTGTATGTGTATGTATATGTATATGTATATGTATATGTATGTATAGGTGTGTGTATATATATGTAGGTGTATATGTGCGGGTGTATAGATCTGTGTATGAATATGTATTTACATATATGTTATTGTATTATGTGTTTATGTAAATCATATTATATTTGTTCATAATAATATAAAGCCAGAAACCAAATTATTTAATAATAAGTATCAGTCATAGTATAGTATATAGTATAGTAAACTAGGAAAGTTATTATTGTTATTAATTATATAAGGAGAAGGGGTGGGAGTTTGTAAGTTGTATTTCTTCTCACTCCTTTTGGAATATGTATTATATGTATTATGTTTAAGTGTTTTGTTTATTTATTTTCCTCTGTTTTGACATTCATATTCAAAATAAATACATCAATCAAATATATATTTAGATCAGTGCATGTGTATCACACTGAAACCCCTTCAGGAAACAGTGGAAGGGCTGCAGTTCAACGTGTCCTTCCCTTCATCAGCCTTTAGACCCCTTCTGTGAGCTGTGTCCCACTGTGGACCCTCTGAACCTCATGCAGAGCTCTGTGGTCTGTGAACGTTCCTCTGAGCCTCGTCTGCAGACTCAGTACCAGTCTGACCTCTTCTGGTAAAAAGACACAAGTGCAGCTTTTCTGGTCTGGAGTCAGGACTCTACAGTGTCGTTACAAACTGTAAAACACTATAAAAACACCATTAAACTGCTTCTATTACATTTAAACTCTACATCCCACAGCAGGCAACATCCCATAATAGGTACCAGCATGTTTTCTGCAGACGTGGCTGTGAGGTTAAACACAAAGCACTTCTGAAAAGTCTTCCATCAATAATTCAACCCAGCAGGAGAAAGCCTCCTATAATCCCCCCAGGGGTCACCTCCTCCCCCTCACCTTCCACTCTGAAAAAAAAAAAAAAAAGAGAGAGAGAGAGAAAAAATCCACTCCTTTCATTTTTACACACTCACATCTCCACTTAACAACCCCCCCCCCCACCACCACCACCACCACCACCACAGGAACCAATAAGAAAACACAGGCTACCTGTGGTATATCTATAAACATCTATCCATCCTTCTGTCTGTTTGTTCATCTGTCCACCCACCCACCCATCATCTGTCTGTCTGTCCGTCAGTCCATCCATCCATCCATCCACCCATCCGTCCATCCATCCGTCTGTCCGTCTGTCCGTCCGTCCATCCATCCATCCATCCACCCATCATCTGTTCGTCCATCCATCTGTCCGTCTGTCCGTCCATCCATCCATCCATCCATCCACCCATCATCTGTTCGTCCATCCATCTGTCCGTCTGTCCATCCATCCATCCATTATCAATCCATCCAACCGTCTGTCTGTCTATCCATTCATTGATCCATCCATCCATCCAATCATCCATCCATCCATCCAATCATCCATCCATCCATCCGTCAGACCGTCTGTCCATCCATTGATTCATCCGTTCATCCATCCACCCATCATCTGTCCGTCCATCCATCCATCCATCCATCCATCCATCCATCCATCATCAATCCATCCATCCATCTGTCTGTCTGTCCATTCATTTATCCATCCATCCATCCATCCATCTGTCCACCCGCCCACCCATCCGTCCGTCTGTCCGTCCGTCCATCCATCCATCCATCCACCAGCAGGCTGTGTGTGTTATTTTCTTCTGTTCTTTTTTTATGCATTACATTTGTCCATCTGCTAAATGAAAGTGGAATTTTATTCGATGTGAATGTGGCTTTTTGCACATTTAGTTGAAGACAGAAGGCAGAATATTTCCAGTCCACATCCACACTGGCTGTGATGATCCTCAGTGGGACGCCACAAACATTCCACAACAATTATTTCTGTGATCCCTTCAGGGAAAGTGAGGGTTGGATGCTTTTCAACAGTCAAGGATTTCAACTTCTGTCATTTTTATGATTTTTTTTTTTTTTTTTTTTAAATCTGATATTAAGCGTTCTGACTGAATATAGGTGTAACTTGACTTCTGAGGAACTTCAGCTTCTTTTTGTTGTCAGTGTGGGAATTTCCCATTAGAGCAGAAGTAGTGAAAAATGATGGGAAAATGTTGGGAGGTATATTTTTAAACCTTTAACAAGGTCAAGACCACCACAGCAGACCACCATGCTTTTTATAGACCCACTCTACTTCTCATCACGCACTTCCAAGTTTCACGCTTGGTTCTGCCTTGTACAGACGTTCATCCACTCATGGGGAACAGTTGTGAGCATTTATACAACAATTCAACATGGTTTGGCTGATGGGGCTGTTCTGTAGTCTGCGTCTGCTGGCCGTTCATCAGCAGGCTTTAGTCAAGGACATTACATGGGAAACCGAAGCCAGAGATTTTCAGCTTTCAGACGTACCTTAAGTGTTTTCTTCAGAAGAAAATATGTCATATAACACAGTATAGCAAGCACAAGTAAATTAAAAGAATTGTTTTAATAAAGTTTACAGGTTTCAACAAAAAGCCCCTGTTATTTTTGAAAGAAATTTTGAATAAGCTGCTGGCAAAGAAACACTTGAACTTGTTTAGAGAAGTACTTCAATATTTTCTTTAATTTACTGAAATGAAAAGAAATAAATAGATGAGGAGAACAAATATATTTTATGATAAATGGACTGAATTTATCCAGCGCATTTTCTACACCTTCATGGTGCCAAAGTGCTTTTACAGTTCCTCACATTCACCCATTCACACACACACTCATACACCAGTAGGTGGCTGCTGCCATGCAAGGCGCTGCCTGGTTCTGCTGGGAGCAATTTAGGGTTTAGTGTCTTGCCCAAGGACACTTCGACACGTGGACAGCTGGAGCCAGGATTCTAACTGCCAACCCCTTTGGTCACTGGACGGCCTGCTCTACCGAGCCACAGCCGCATAATACAATAACAATAACAACCATATAATAATAATAATAATAATAATAATAATAATAATAATAATAATAATAATAATAACAATAATAATAATAATAATAATAATAGCAGGAGGTTAAACTGGACCACATTTAAACCTGATGAACTTATCGCCGATCAGAAATAAGAATTATTGGTCTTATTTATGATGATTATTCATTCATTCATTTATTTATTTATTATTTGTTTGTTTGTTTGTCTATGCCTGTTTTAGGGGTAGTCTGTTGTTACCTCTGCCAGGAGGTACTGTGATCACTTTGCTTTGTGTGTTTGCGTGTTTGCATGCGTGTTTCTGTGTGTTTGTTTGTTTGTTAGCAAGATAACTCAAAAAGTTATGGACGGATTTTCATGAAATTTTCAGGAAATGTGGATACTGGCACAAGGAAGTAATGATGAAATTTTGGTGGTGATCGGGGGGGGGGTAGATCCGTCTTGGCAGAGGTCTGTGCTCTCCGAGTGCTTTTC
Organism: Sphaeramia orbicularis; assembly: GCF_902148855.1. NCBI lineage: Eukaryota > Metazoa > Chordata > Actinopteri > Kurtiformes > Apogonidae > Sphaeramia > Sphaeramia orbicularis. The sequence goes on from NC_043963.1 coordinate 53,954,384, forward strand.
TTGTTGTAACTATTTCTTGATATCAAAAATAGCTCATCCATACACACAGTGTCTGAGCATTTTTCCTGCAGTATGCAATTTGATAAAAGTTTCTCTGAAGGCACTATTATGCCAAACTTCAAAATATTTATTTATTTATTTATTTTACATTTTTGCATGTACATGCTCAGGGTTTTTACTGCTGGATCTGTTCCTTACAGCTGTTTCTCCTGCTTCAGCTCTTCATAGTCCGCTAAGCTCATGGCTCTTTTTTTTATGGCCATAATAAAGGTTAGTTTCACTTCAACCCATAAAGACCCAGGGCTACTTTTGTAGTAGTTTGCAAATATTATTTTTTTTTCTCTTTTTAACCTTTCTTAAGTGTTTTATCACCGTTTATTATAATTTTATCCTTTGCATTTTGCATTTTTTCAGTGTAAATCATGCATTTTCTTATATTTAATTCACTGATCATGTAGATGTTCATAAAAACTCAGATTAAAGTTGAAGGTTATTATATCAAAAACGGAGAAAACTGAAGAAAAAGTGACTTTTTCAGCAAAGATATTAATAACTGAACATAAACCCAGTGTGTCCATCTACTGTCATTAATCCAACTCCATGGGTTTTACTGGTGAATCAAAGTTGTAGAAGTTGACAGTGTTTCCACGGTAACCACAGAGCCTCTGAACGTCGAAATGGGTCATATCTGATGACCATGAAAAGATGAAGAACTGTATTTCACACCAATTACTGACATGGATTGATAGGATTAGTGGATCAACAGGAATGAAACAGTTTAGATCAGTAGATGGTTTAGGTTAAAGGTGGCCGTTTGGGTCTTTAAGGGTTAAATATATGTCTGTAGAGTCAATCCTAAACTGGAAACACATATTGGGAATATACTTTTCCACTCTTTGAAATAATGTTATGTTTATTGGCTTTAATATGTGACAGAAATGTTCCTCAGTTCCTCACATCCGTATTTATCCATTTCTTTCTATCTACTACTTTACTGTTTGCACATTTTCTCACTCCTAAAGGATTCCTGAATAAAGCTCCTTCTATGAAGCGTTCTGGCTGGAGCCACATTTGGCCTTCATGATGATCTTATCTTCATCCTGCAGGATTTGAAATGCTGTTCTTTGTTTATACTCTGGCCACATTACAAAGTCTACATGTCATTCTTAATACCAACACAGAAAACCTGTATGGAGCTCCTTGTTCCTCGCTGGCTTTCACTTTTGCTTTCTCTGCACTGCTCCGAAACATACATGCCAAGCAAAACAGGAGGAATTCTGGGAGTTACCTCACAACAGAGACAACGGAGGACAGTTTGTCGTCCAACACACTAACCCTAAGAGACTTGTACGGAAGTGTGAGGGACTTTCTGTGGCTTTGCTGCACATGTGACCAGTGACTGGAAGGGTAGGTTCTATTTGTCTCAATAACTAAGTGATCACAGATGTATGCGTTGCGTGTTTTGGCTCCTCGTGCCAGAACTCCCACTGAGTAAAAGCACAATGAAACCATAATATTAGCTCAAGAATCACATGATAGACGGAGCATGTTGAAAACCACTGTCTGCAGATTGACCGCTTCTCTTTTCCTTCGCTGCCACTCCTGATCTCTTTCTCACTGTTTTTGATGACACCGACCAAAAGGCTGCTTCATCAACAAAAAAAAGACTAAAAATGGGCAGGACATTTGCTGGATAATGGCTCTGGTTACTTAGCCTGCAGCAAAGTTGGCAAGGTCTCTCAAGGCTACACCAACAGGAAATTGCATTAATCCAGGGCTGGCTGAAATAATTCACTCCCCTCTTTTTTTAAAGCTTTGCCAGAGTTTCAGCGGACCACCTCGGCCGGCCCAGTAGACAAGAACAGGAGTGGGAAGCCTCAGGGTCTAAGTAAAACCTCCCCTCCATGTGCTCCCTAATTGGTTTAATGACCGTAATTATCTGCTGGGGTGCATGTTGTGCTGGGGACGATTAATGGCCTCCAAAACATATGCAGACAGGCGGAAATTAAGGAGGAGGGGGGGGTACACAGACAAAGAATAGCTCTGCAGAAAAAGAGCTGTAAAGTCGCGCAGAGAGCTACATCCTGCTGAGAAAGAAATAGAGTAATGACAGAGCACTTGGAATAGTTTTTTTCTTAATGGAAACTTTGTCCTTGTTCAGACGTTAGCGTATTAGCGTACTGAGGTATACTGCAGGAGGTGCTTTGCCTTCTGGTATGGAAAAGTATATATTAAGTATGTGAACAGATAATACCACTCATGTAAAGGCACATTCAAACTTCACAAATCTGATGATGCCCCAGGAGGCAACGATATAAATGGAACCACCATGAAAGCAAGGAAGTGGAGGAGCCTCCAGTTTCTACAACAGAGTCACGGACGTGTGATTAGAGCTGGACCCTGGACTCCAACATGGAGCCTGTTCTGTTCAATGTGATGCTGCTCATCATGGCATAAACTCAGGAAAAGCCTGGCTTCCATGTGACTGTCTTGTATCTGAGGAGGCTTCAAACAGAAAAAGACATGGTTTGAATCCCATGGGCCTCAGTCTTACACAGCAAGGTTCGAATAGTTCTGGATTTTTCATTCTAGTTCAGTTTTATTTAATTTTGACTTTTTTTCTCTAATCCAGTTAGTTTTAATTTGTTTTTAGTTTTCATTTTTTTCTAAATGCTTAGTTACCTCCGCCAGGAGGTATTGTGATCGCTTTGCTTTGTGTGCGTGCGTGTGTGTGTGTGTTTGTTTGTTTGTTAGCAAGATAACTCAAAAAGTTCTGGACGGATTTTCCTGAAATTTTCAGGAAACGTTGACACTGGCACAAGGAAGAAATGATTAGATTTTGGTGGTGATTGGGGGTAGGGGGGCCCACGGGGGGGTCCTACTGATCGGCCTTGGTGGAGGTCTCCACTCTCCGAGTCCTTTTCTTGTTTTAGTTTAGTTTTAGTATTAATTTTAGTTTAGTCGTCTCTTTTCTCTTCTTCTGTCGTCATATTCAGATAAATCCCAGACAGGACTCTGCTGCTTTCTCCCAACTTTAGTCTCCATGTTTCCAGGTAGAGTGGGGACCAGAAGACGACTGGAAACCACAAGTGAACACAAGTGACGCACCGTCAAGTGTTGTATGGTGCTGCTAGCTAAAATTGCTAGAGCAAAATAAATCGATTTCGTATCAATCCGACACTGACAAAGGCGGAAACAAAGGGAATTTTATCCATAATTTTTATCCGTTTTTGTTAGTTTTGTAAACACACAATACAGTTTCAGTTAGTTACCATTTTTTTCTTTTAATTATGGTTTTTATTTGTTTCAGTTAACAAAAATGTTTTTTCAATTCTAGTTTTCATCATGTCATTAGTAACGATAATAACCTTGTTACACAGGTGGACTTAAAGGCTGGTGTCAACGCCTGCAGAGGTGGACTGACCTGGATGGAGCATAAGCTGAAAACCAAACATCAGAATTTAAAGCCATTCTTCCAACTGTCCTTTATCCACAAACTTTTTGAAGCCCCATCGTATATACACAGTCTGCAACATTCTCTAACCATTAGTTTTCAGCTTTGATTACTCCAATAAGCTTATGTGATATCAAAACATTTATTTATTGGACACATAACGTTGCTGAACCCAGACCTGAACTAACTGAAAGACCCCAGATCAGAACACTGCCCCCACAGGCTTGTACCGTAGACACTAGGCATGATGGGTAATCCCTAAGGCGCCGTTCAGATGCAGGTAAATGTGGCCCAAATCCAATTTTTTCACCCATATGTGACCTGTATGCTGAGGCGCCGATAAGGGGGAGTAAACATGACAAATTCATGGGACCCAGTAGTTGAGGGGGGTCCATAGAGCAGTGGAGGGGGTCCAGTGGATGTAGAAGTTGTGGAAATTTTGTGTAAGATCTGCTGTTTAAGAGAGGTGTAGAAGTTGGGAGGCGAACGTTGAGAGAATGTTAAGTTTCATTGTCGTTTTCACGGTATTGTAAGTGACGTTCTTTATGGACCACACCCTCACGTACATACCCCCCTGCTCCAACAGATTGAGAAAATAGTCCATTTCTGTCGGGTCAACAATGATTATGCTTTCATGGGGCCCATAATTGGTAGCGGCACCCATGCCTGTATCTGATCTGTTAAAGACAGTTTGAACAGCACTAATCCAATTGTTTCAAATCTGACCCAGACCACTTTCATATGTGGTCCTAAATCTGACCCGGACCACTTTCCTATGTGGTCCTAAATCTGACCTAGACCACTTTCATATGTGGTCCTAAATCTGATCCAGACCAGTTTCAAATGTGGTCCTACATCTGACCCAGACCACTTTCCTATGTGGTCCTAAATCTGATCCGGACCACATAAAGTGGTCCTAAATCTGACCCGGACCACTTTCGTATGTGGTCCTAAATCTGACCCGGACCACTTTCATATGTGGTCCTAAATCTGATACGTATCGGATATTTTCCAATGCAACTTCAGTCTGAATGGTCAGGTCGCATTTATCCGACCTTTACATCACTGAAATGCGACAAACGTCTCAATTCTCCGTCCCAGGCGGAAGAGCAGAGGAAAAACATATTTCTTTCTGTAAACACAGCGTGTGTCTGTGTGGTCTCGTATTCCATCAGGACCTCTTTAGTGCATGTGGGTCACTTCAGGACCTCTTTAGTGCATGTGGTTCACTTCAGGGTCACATACAGTTCAGACTCAAAATTGATAGAAGTTGTATTTAATGTGTATTATGAACCAACACAAAAAAATCGGATTTCACCAAAAAATCTGAATTGTGCATTCAGACCTGCTGTGTGGGCGGAGCCTTTATCCTCCTCTCTGCCCACCCTGATGCGTCCATCCCTCTGGACCCGGGTCAGTCTGGACTCATCAGACCACATGACCTTTATCCATTAAACACAGTCCAACCTTTTAAGCTCTGATGGTTGTTTCAGAAATGAGAATTTACTGTGTCAGAGTTAAAGAACATGTTTGAGCTGAAACATATTAATCACTGCAGTAATTATCCAATAAAAGACTCTTCCCTGTTTGTTTAGTTAAATCCATGTGGGACCTATTTTCAGTCAGTCTGTGTATATGGTCCGGTGCACATGCAGAGCTGATCCACGGTGGGTGCACACTACTGTTTCACCCACCGCCCTCATTCACACCCTTCTGTTTGGACCAAAGGGTGCACAACGGGCACTGCCGTAAAACCTTTCAGTATCCACCAGGTCAGTGGCACCCAATTAAAGGGTCACATGAAGTCTAAAACATGAACTGTGGGCTTTATACACTAAACCTTAAGCATCTTCACATTATGAACTTAATTAGAATACAGTAACAGTGTCACTGTTATCCACTGTACATGAACAAAAGCAGAATGAGTTTTAATCATTAATGTAATAATCATCATCAGTTTATGAAAATCTATTTCTCCCATATTTTAGAAGTAGTAGGAGTAAGAGTAGGAAGAGTAGTAGTAGTAGTAGTAGTAGTATTAGTAGTAGTATTAATAGTAGTAGTAGTCGTAGTAGTAGAAGTAGTAGTAGTAACAGTAGTAGTACTAGTAGTAATAGTAGTAGTAGTAGTAGTAGTAGTAGTAGTAATAGTAGTAATAGAAGTAGTAGTAGTAGTAGTAGTAATAGTAATAGTATTAGTAGTAGTATTAATAGTAGTAGTAGTTGTAGTAGTAGAAGTAGTAGTAGTAACAGTAGTAGTAGTAGTACTAGTAGTAATAGAAGTAGTAGTAATAGTAATAGTGGTAGTATTAGTAGTAGTAGTAGTAGTAGTAGTCATAGAAGTAGTAGTAGCAGCAGTAGTAGTAGTAGTCATAGTAGTAGTAGTAGTAATGGTAGTAGTAGTAGTGGTAGTAGTAGTAGTAGTAATAGTAGTAATAGAAGTAGTAGTAATAGTAATAGTGGTAGTAGTAGTAGTAGTAGTAGTAGTAGTAGTAGTAGTAGTAGTAGTAATAGTCATAGAAGTAGTAGTAGTAGTTGTTGTCACAACAGGGGGAAAAGAGAGGACTCAAGTGCATGGTACTGAAGAGAAAAAATTAAAAGTTTATTTAACAAAAATGAAAACAACACAACGAAAAACCTAACACCAAAACTAAAGCAAAAACAGAGTCCATAAAAAAAACAACATACAAAACCTGAATCAGAGTCCGTGGATGAATATGGATAAATGTCCGGGCTATGAAAAGGAGTGAGGAGAAGTAAAGACACCAGACATGACACAAGAGGGAAACTTAACAAAATAAAACAGGAAGTGACAGACAAATCCAGACACAGTCTGGGAGCAGACATGACAGTAGTAGTAGTAGTAGTCATAGTAGTAGTAGTAATGGTAGTAGTAGTAGTAATGGTAGTAGTAGTAGTAGTAGTAGTAGTAGTGGTAGTAGTAGTAGTAGTAGTGGTAGTAGTAGTAGTAGTCATAGTAGTAGTAGTAGTAGTAGTGGTAGTATTAGTAGTGGTAGTAGTGGTAGTATTAGTAGTGGTAGTAGTTAATTCAGTCGTTAATTACTCTAAACAACAAACAAACCAACATATCCATTGTTCCATATATAATGCGACCTAAAGAGTTTAGGCTGAAGTACAGATTCATTTTGCTGAACCCTGTTTACAGTAAACACAATGTTTCCACATGAAAACAAACACATTTTTTTTCGATGTAATCATTGCTAATAATACAACAGAAGAGAATACATATTTAATTTAATTCAGGTAAATCATGTCCTTATCTCAGCTACCAATAATGATCCTGGTCTTTTAAACAAGGATTTTCTTTAGTCAACCCTCAGCTCTATATGTTTGAATAAGAGTTAATCTGTACATCTTTCATTAAAGTTTGAATTGTTTTAGACTGTTTGAATCGATCTTCCAGACCATTCCACAGATTAACCCCTCGAACACAAATACATCTGTTTTTTTTTTTTATTTGTTCTTAGTTTTCTTTAAAAATGCCAGTTCCTCTGAGGCTGTACTGACTTTTCCTACATTCAAACATCTCCTGCATAGATAGATAGATAGATAGATAGATAGATAGATAGATAGATAGATAGATAGATAGATAGATAGATAGATAGATAGATAGATAGATAGATAGATAGATAGATGTGTTTAAAAGAATGGTTGAGCATCTTGAAAAGGGTCTAATGTGGACCAGGAGCCTCAGGTTGCCCACCTCTGGTCTCCCCTGGCCTACCATGGTCTCCCCGGTCTATCCTGGTTTCCCCTGGTCTACAGTGGTCTCCCCTGGTCTACCTGGTCTACAGTGGTCCACCCTGGTCTCCCCTGGTCTACAGTGGTCCACCCTGGTCTACTCTAGTCTACCTTGGTCTACTCTGGTCTGCAGAGGTCTACCCTGGTCTACCTGGTCTACAGTGGTCTACCCTGGTCTCCCTAGATCTACCTGGTTTACAGTGGTCCACCCTGGTCTCCCCTTGTCTACCATGGTCTCCCCTGATCTACCTGGTCTACAGTGGTCTACCCTGGTCTACAGTGGTCTCCCCTGGTCCCCCCGGTCCCCCCTGGTCTCCTGTACAGTCTGTGTGTTGCCCAGCTGTCCGTCTATTTCCATCCCTTCTGTCCTCTGTGTTTATTGCTGGTCTTTGTTGAAGTCTGTTTATATTTACATCCTCCAGCTCCGTTTGAACAGACACGTGACAAACACTTGACATTTATAGTGGACTCTGATTGTAATGTTATGGGACGTGTGTTCTTGATTGACACATCTGAGTCAGCTGTGCTGGGTGCCGCCGCCCACCCTTCCTCACCCGCTTTCCTCAGGCTTCCTGCCCTTTAATCAAATGTGCACTTTTGGCTCCAGTTACTGACAACAACGGCACTGAGTGGTCAACGTAAACCCAGGCTGGAGTCCAGCAGCCCCCCTTATGCACTGTGTGTGGGGGGGCACTGAGGGGTCTGATGGGGACTTTTTTTACCCTTTTCTCTTGCACACTTTCTATAATTCCCCTACATACAGGTCTATGAAAAGGAAGAACCCACAACCCATGGCATTTGTGTCAATAAAAACACAAACACATGACACAGTTGGTGTGTAACTGCCATGTGTACTTCTATCAGAACCATTTGCACAGATTTTCATGGACAGTTGGGAAGATTTCCTACAAATCTCATGAGCACTAGTCTCTTTTCCACTGACCCTCAAACTGCATGAAAATAACTTGTGCATAAAAATTTGCCTAATGAAAAAATGAGAATTTCACCAAAACTCTCATTTTTCGATGTAAAGTTTTTGTTCTTGCAAAAGGTGGTTTTTCGGGTGTAGTGAAATTGGTATATCACACAAAACTGCAATGGAAAGACCTTTTAGTCCAACTAGAGTCACATGACCAAAACAAACAGATGTTGATGGATGTTAGAACAAGAGAAGAAGAAGAGCTGAACCCAAACGTGTGTGTATGTGTGGACACAGCAGGAAACCACATCAGTTTAGAATTTAGTAGCAGATAGAGGAGGAACCAGCATTCTAGATTCAGAACAACTCAGATTTCTGTTCATGTTTGTGGAAGGACTGACACTGACTTCTTGACATCTAAACAAATCTTTGCATTTGTGATTTAATGGAAAAACCAACATTACGCACTTCTGTTTTTTTCAATATCTAGTAAATATTGTAAAGTTTTGCGCAGATGTCCAATGGAAAAGCGACTACTCATGAGCTCTACATTACACCCTTTGTGCTCCTCTACAGCAGCAACATTGTGCTACCATAATGTTTGTGGCAACGTTTATGATACATTCATGTTTTATTTTACAAGACTGTGTTCGAAGAATTTTGGAATTCTAAATGTACCAGAAGTAACGTTAACATGAACATCTATGGCTGAACTACTCCACAGCTGCACTCTGACATCTTTACTCTTTGGTTGCACGTACCTTCTTCCTCTTTTTTCTACGAAGGCTGTAAAGGCTGTAAGGGCTCATTTATTCTCTACGTTAAAGATGCAGACAGATATGGATGGAGCATTCTGTCCATTCTCTGTGTATGTTATGTTCATAATTCTGTCCATTTTCTGGGAGCTTACGGGTGTGAACCCAGATGGAGAACATGGACCAGTACCATGAGAAACCACAGGGGGCAGTGTTGAGGTTTGAAGAGAATAATTTCCAGTAATAGCAGAACTTTTCAAAGAGCGACTGTGTGAGTTAGTGAAAAACTACTGACACATTTATGACAACTACCTTCTCAACAGTGGCGTCTGCTCATCTTTCAGAGGGGAAGCTCATTGTCGGCTTACATAAAAAAACAAAAAAAAGTCAAGTTATTTAAACATAAATTCTGCCCTCCGTTCCTTTTTAAGAAAATGGTCAGTGACCTTATTGTACCAACTAAACAAGAAAACGTTTAAATTATGTTAAATTGAAACAAGGAAGTACAATGAATGTGTTTTATTGACAGTGCAAGAAATGAACAAGTAATTTCGTAGTGGTTTCTCTGATTTCACAGCAGAATGTGTGACGGTATTAAACTGAACTGTGTCAGTGAAGGAGTAGATCTCAAAATAGCTGTCAGTCAAACAGGATTCAGCCTTTCGATTGATCCTCCAATCAGCACGTGGAAGCCTGGCGTCCAGCCCGGCCGAGCTCCGCCCACAGCTCCATTCACCCCAGAGATGCCGAGCGTCCGGGGGCGGGACAACATGGTGGCATTTATCCAATTAGCGTCCAGTTTTGAGGCAATGAAAAAAACCAGTTCCACTCAGTCCCATTGAAGTGCATGGACGCTGAGCGTCTACAGACAAATGCACTGAGCAGAGATGGAGGAGAAAACAGAGACACGAGAATGGAGGAGAAGTGAACAACATCCAGTCCACTGATCTGTGATAAAGCTGATTCTGAACAAACTCGTCTGTGGGATGAACGTGTTCCAACACATTTGGAGTCAATGAAATGTCAACACCACCGAACATATTTGACCATTTAATTTTTGTAATTTTAGGGGAAGCCGAGCTTCCCTTGCAGTCTGTGAGAAATTGCTTCTGCTTCTCAGTCCTATATAATAAAAGGGAAGTGGACTCTGTGTGTCTGTGGTATCACACTAACTCTGTATAGAGACCAGAAAATTTCATCAAAATCTGTCCATAACTTTTTGAGTTATGTTGCACACTAACAGACAGACAACAAACAGACAGACAGACAGACAGACAGACAAACAAACCCTGGCAAAAACATAACCTCCTTGGCGTGGGGGGGCCCACGGGGGGGCCACTGATCAGCCTTGGCGGAGGTCTGCGCTCTCCGAGTGCTTCTAGTTCTAAGACTTTTTTCACCACAGCACTTTGAGATTCTTTTGAAGGAAAATTACTGTATAAATAAAATGTATTACTATTATTATTATTATTACCTCCGCCAAGGAGGTTATGTTTTTGCCAGGGTTTGTTTGTTTGTTTGTCTGTTTGTTTGTTTGTTTGTCTGTCCGTTAGTGTACAACATAACTCAAAAAGTTATGGACAGATTTGGATGAAATTTTCAGGGTTTGTTGGAAATGGGATAAGGAAGAAATGATTAAATTTTGGTGGTGATCGGGGGTGGGGGGGGCCACGGGGAGGGGGCACTGATCAGCCTTGGCAGAGGTCTGCGCTCTCCGAATGCTTCTAGTTTTATTAATGAAAGGACAAGATCCCAGATACAAGCGGTCGAAATGAGTTTCCTCCGCAGGGTGGCTGGGCGCACCCTTAGGGATAGGGTGAGGAGCTCAGTCACCAGGGAGGAGCTCGGAGTAGAGCCGCTGCTCCTCCGCGTCTGCGTCGAGAGGGGCCAGCTGAGGTGGCTCGGGCATCTGTTTCGGATGCCTCCTGGACGCCTCCCTGGGGAGGTGTTCCGGGCATGTCCCGCCGGGAGGAGACCTCGGGGAAGACCTAGGACACGTTGGAGAGACTATGTCTCTCGGCTGGCCTGGGAACGCCTCGGGGTCCCCCCGGAAGAGCTGGAGGAGGAGTCTGAGGAGAGGGAAGTCTGGGCATCCCTGCTTAGACTGTTACCCCCGTGACCCGGCCCCGGATAAGCGGTGGATAATGGATGGATGGATGTTCATTTTTTATTTATTATTTTGTAGGTTTTTTTATTCATTTGTGTTCGTTTAATCCACTGCCACTGATCCAACTCCATGGGTTTTACTGATGAATCAATATTGTAGAAGATGACATTTTGTTGCCTTTTTTTTCATTTTTCTTAAATTTTTTTCAGTTTGTGGTTTATTTTGTCAATGTTACTTATTATTTTGTTGATTTCTTATTCATTTCTTTTCATTTTATTAATTTCTTTGCCTCTTTTTGTTCATTTTTCTTACTTATTTTATAATTTTTTATCTTTATTTTACATTTTTTATTTATTATTTTGTAGTTTTTCATGCATTTGTGTTCCTTTTATTCTCTGCTATTGATCCAAATCCATGGGTTTTACTGATGAATCAGTGTTTGCATTTTTTTAAAAACTGATTTTGTTCATTTTATTGCTTATGACACTATCAGGTCCATGGAGCTCAGCCTGAGTTCATATTGATTGTCTGACATTTATCGTGGATAGATTCATATATAGCAGAGGACTGGGGGGATTTGAGACCTGCTGTCTGAACGTGGCCATATTTCCAGGTTTTGGTGTCTTTTCTGTACCACTCCATACAACACTGGGCCTAAAAGGGCACATCTCTGCTGAAGTTTGATGGTTCTTTGTTGCTGTGAACTTCCTAAAAAAATGCAGCACCAAGCAGAGCACCTTTGAACCAGCAGCAAGATGTTTACGAGCTCTAATAAAGATGGATCTGTGAGAATTTGTACGTGTTGACTGACATCAGCCGTGTCATTAGCACAAATATGGAATGAATTAAGCCGGCGTTTCAAAATATACAGAGAGTCTGCAGAAAGACCAGGCTTATGTCAACACAGGCTTGTGTTTCTGTTCTGTGCCCCCCCCCCCCCCATGTCGCCTTGTGCTGACATCAAACACAACCACCGTTTGGGAAAACTGAGCTCACTGTAATACCTTTTTACTCCTTATCGTCTTATTAACCCATAAAGACCCTGAGCTTTCTCCGTATGTATCATTTCTTAAGTGATTTATCACCATTTATTATAATATTAACTTCTATATTTGTTATGTTTTATGTTTATGCATTTGGCAGACGCTTTTTTTCCAAAGTTACTTACAGGGGAAAACCAATCAAATCACTTCATCAATCAAATTTTATTTATATAGCACCAGATCACAACAAAAAAGTTATCTCATGACACTTTATATATAGAGTTGGTCAAAACCAGACTAAACCAATTTACAGAAACCCAAACAGAACATTTGGTGTTTTTTCAGTATAAATCAGGTTGTTTTTTTTTTTGTTTTTTTTAATTTAATTCACTGATCATGTAGATGTTCATAAAAGCTCAGATTAAAGTTGAGGGTTATTATATCAGAAACAGAGAAAACTGAATAAACAGTGACTTTTTCAGTCCAGTCTGTCCTTAACTGAACATAAACCCAGTGTGTCCAGCCACTGTCACTGATCCAACTGCATGGGTTTGACTGGGGAATCAGTGTTGGAGAAGACGACATTTTGTTGCCTATTTTACTCTTTTTTCTCCAATTTTGTTCAGTTTGTGATTTATTTTGTAAATGTTACTTATTATTTTGCTGATTTCTTTTTAATTTTCTTTTCATTTTATTAATTTCTTTGCCTCTTTTTGTTGATTTTGTTACTTATTTTATTCTTTTTTTTTTTAACTTTATTTTACATTTTTTATTTATTATTTTGTAGGTTGTTTTTATTTGTGTTCATTATATACTGTCATTGATCCAGCTCCATGGGTTTTACAGGTAAATCAATGTTTGCTCTTTTTTTGGTTCTTTTTTTTTTGCTTATTTTCTCAAGTTCTTTGTACAATTTTGTTCAGTTTGTGGCTTATTTTGTTCATGTTACTTACTACTTTGTTGATTTACTATACATTTTTGGTCATTTTATTACCTCCGCCAAGGAGGTTATGTTTTTGCCAGGGTTTATTTGTTTGTTTGTTTTTTTGTCTGTCTGTTTGTTTGTCTGTCCGTTAGTGTGCAACATAACTCAAAAAGTTATGGACAGATTTGGATGAAATTTTCAGGGTTTGTTGGAAATGGGATAAGGAAGAAATGATTAAATTTTGGTAGTATTCGGGGGCGGGGGGGCCCACGGGGGGGCCCACTGATCAGCCTTGGCGGAGGTCTGCGCTCTCCGAGTGCTTCTAGTTCTATACTTTGACTGTTTTTGTTCATTTTGATACATATTTTTGTTTATTTTTTTCCATGTTATTTATTTATTTATTTATTTATTTATTTATTTATTTATTTTGTGTGTGTTTTTTTTCTTATTAAATTAATTTTTGTTCATTTTATCCACTGTCATTGATCCAACTCCATGGGTTTTACTGGTGAATCAATGTTGTAGAAGATGACGGTGTTTCCATGTTCACTACGGAGCCTCTGAACGTCCAAATGGGTCATATCTGATGACCATGAAAAGATGAAGAACTACATTTTACACTAATTATTGACATGGATTGATAAGATTAGTGGATCAACAGGAATTAAACTGTTTAGATCAGTAGATGGTTTAGGTTAAAGGTGGACATTTGGGTCTTTAAGGGTTAAAGGTGTTCATTTAATAAATCATTCAGTTGTTGCAGGACTGGAAAAAATCAAAATCTTATCAAGTGTATTTTTCTCATTTCTAGTCAAAATATCTCATCACACTTAAAATAAGACAGAATCACCTAAAGAGGGAGATTTGGCAGATTTTTTTTTTTTTTTTTTTTTAAATTTTTTGCTTGATTCAAGGTTTTGTTTTGTTTTGTTTTTTTTGCTTAATTTGAGCAAAAAAAAAATCTGCCAATGGAACAAGTGAGAATTATCTTGGTAAGATTTCTTGAAATCAGATTTTCCAGATCTATTGTCTAAAATCAGTTCTTATATCTCACTGAAAATTCACTCTTTAGGTGATTATGTCTTATTTTAAGTGTGATGAGATATTTGGACTAGAAATGAGAAAAATACACTTGGTAAGATTTAGATTTTCTCCAGTGAGCTTAGTTTGTTTTTACATGGGTTTGACTTAGAGGAGTTCTAGCAGAAGTCAGAGTGTAATCTTGGATCAGGACATAGTTTAAGAATGCAGTGTAAAAAGGAAAATTGCGGGGCTTGGACGAGTCCAAATGATCTGCATGAGCCCTGGAGTGTTACTGAGAGAAGGAGCAGTGGAAAGACGCAGGAAGACCAATATAGACAGAAATTGGAGGATGTGTTTTCTGGTCAGGAACCCATTGCTAAAATTAGCGAGGATGTAAATTCCTCAGCGTTGCCGGTTTTTGAGTCGGCGCATGACACCATGAGCTGCCAGGAGAACATAAGAGCAAACAAAAACGAAATGGAAGGGCGGAGGCAGTGGGAGAGGTCGTACATGAGCAGAGCCATGGTAATGTTGGCCTTCTTCTGGAAGGGTGGGGGCAGTGGGAGGGGTCGTACATGAACAGAGCCACGGTAATGTTGGCCTTCTTCTTAAATTGACCTTCGCCCTGGGAACAAAGACATCTGACGAACCACAAGAAGGAGGGGAAAAAAAGCTCTGAAAGCGAAAGCCGCGGCCCCCACACACAACAGTCCGGGGGGGGGGGAGTTAGGCTCGGGCCCGGACGCCAAGCATTCAACACAATCACCACACAGGCTATTGTGGCCTGCAGTAAAGCCCTGGTATGGCTCAAACCTCCATACCCCTCCACCCTCCACCCCCCACCCCCACCCGCCACCAGTCCATACCCCCCTCCCCCCCATCTCTACATGCATCCCTGTCATTTACAGTCTTAATGACAAGACACAAACTTCCACACATCCAACCCCCACAGAGCATGGATAATCAGGTTACAGCTGACGACAGGGACATAAACCAGTCACTTTAGACGCACTGGGCCGTGGATGTGCATACGTCCAAACAGTCCAAACAGTCCAAATGTCCTGGCTCCGATCCATGTTTTCCATCATGGATGAAAGAGAGAGAGAGAGAGAGAGAGAGAGAGAGAGAAAAATACCCACCATGCTGTGAAGAGCTGAGGCCATGGATGGAGATGGAAAATAGTGGAGGACTTTCTGAGTTTACAGTCGCCGCACAAAGCCACGACTATTTCTAGGGATCCTATTGGTTTAACAGAGGCCAGAACACAGAGCCAGCTGGACGTGGAGGAGATGGAGGATACCAGAGTGGTGGAGAAACGCAGTCGCAACACTTCCATAGAATCCCATTGTAAAATATGGACCAACTTCTGGGCTCTGGAGGTGGGGCCAATAGTTCCAAACATTGAGTATGGAGGCATTGGAACATATCCAGTTCTATTCCTGATGATCTATCAACTCCAGCACTAAGTTAATCAGATATGGTCATCTTTCTACTGATCCAGTGTATTTCCTGTATTAGTGACATTTCCGTTGTAAATTCTGTTTTCTTTAGTATGTGTTTGCGTTTGAATAAATTTCTATCTGATCCAACTGTTCTGTTGGACTTTCAGCTGTAGTCCTATAGTTCCATAGTTGGACTGGTCCAGCTGTTCACATGGAGCCACTAGAACTACAAATGATGGAGTTTCTAAGGTAAGGTAATGTTAGTCCAAATGTGGTTCTCAGTGGGTTTTATTACCCCGCCCCCTGAAGGGGAAGCAAGGGGTATTGTTTTTTGGTGGCTTTGTTTGTTTGTTTGTTAACACTTAAGCAGTAAAACTATTGGTTGAATTCACACCAAACTGGGTTTATAGATTGCCAGTGACCCAGAATAGATGTGATTACATTTTGGGAAAAGTAGGTTAAAGTTCAATTTTTTTATGAATTTTCAAAATCTTTTTTTCCCCATTTACTTGAAATGGGCAAAATTTGTCTATGCTGACATCAGCACACACATAGACATGATGACATCAGCGATCAATGCCAAAATAAGCTACAATACATGCGAGGGGTGGGGTTTGTTGCGCCTGGCACCACTTGTTTTAATAGTTGAACCTGGTGGAGTCATGTGATCATTAGTGTCATTTACTGCAGGTACAAATATAAGATAAGACTTTATTGATCCCACCATGAGGAAATTTAACAGCTTACAGCAGCAACATGCAACACACCAGGGCAAAAGAAAAGGCAGGTAGAAAGACATGTTCTTAAAAGTATAAAAATTTAAGTCTGTAATATGGGTCCACTTTGACAGTTATTTTATTCTATTTGTCATTTATTAACGTATGTGATGCCTGTAGGCCAGTGTGTTTCAACCTTGGGGTTGGGACCCCACGTGGGGTTGCCTGGAATTTCTAGTAATTGATAAATAAATAAATAAATAAATAAATAGATAGATAGATAAACATACTAATAAAAAATCTGTGTTGAGTTGACAGAGCCAATCCCAACTAATATCAGACAAACTGTGAGTGTGAAACTGCAGCACTGTGGTTCTGTTTATCTGTCAAATGTTCATTGTGGTCGGTTTCAGATGCTGCAGCTCTTTCATAATTCATAGTTTGAGTTCTTGTTTGTTCTGTATTAATTGTCAGCCTTGTAAATCCAAGATGGACTGACTGTACATATCCTGACCGAGGAAAATAAAATTCTCCCTTTGTGCAGTAATCTACACCTGGATTTTCTGCCTCTGTCCATAATAATATACATTATATAGACTAAATCTCCTCTAAAATTAATGTTTATTTCCAACATAGAAGAGTAAACTATTACATGACCAAAACAATTTAATTTTAGCAAAAAAAAAAAAAAAAAAAAAAAAAAAGAAAGAAAAAAGAAGGCTCCATTTTGAATGTCTGGGGTCTGTTAAAATGGGGTCAGGAGACAAAAAAAAGGTTGGAAACCACTGTCGTCAGTAGTTTTATATGTCCTGTGCTCGTTTCCTAAACCTATTTACTGTAGTCATGAAGGTAGATGGATAACTCTGTGTCAAGAAGCAGTGAACACATGATTAGAGCATGTAAAGCTACTCTAAAATGTAAAACTTTTCAAAGTAATAAAGTCAGTCCTTTCAGTGGTCGACCCCACTACTCAAAAGCATAATGACACTAACATACAAACAGTAGTGACACAGCGGTTGTAAATAGACTAGTGTGTGGTTTATTTGGTTAATATTTACCTGCATTAACCCACTCACTGCTGTCTGTCCCACAGAAGAACATGACAGTGCCCCGTTTGTTTGGAACTATTGAGGCTCACATGAACCATGTGATTACTGTAGCAGCGCCACCAAAGTGTGTCGTAACTCTCTCTCTGTATGGCTCTGGAGGACACCAGTTCCCATGCTCGGTCTGCGCTCCGCTTTTCTTGCCACTTCTGTGTTGACCTTCAGATTAATTTAATAACTAAATATTGACATTTCTGTTTCTAGTGTGTGGTTCTTATCTGAGGAATGCATTTAAGGCTTTGTCGCACGCATCAATCAACCAAAGCTGATAATTGTCCAAATGTGAGGCGCCAGGGGCTTCCCAGCTACTACAAGGTCACAGAAAGAGGAGGAGAAGGAGGAGGAGAAGGTGGAAAAGGCTGAACGGACGAGTGTGGAGGTGAAGTCCAAGTGTGAATGAGGCCAGTCTGGACCTGTTGAATTCACATACTTTTACCTCTCCATCTATGGATCCTTTTATTAGCATTTTCGCAGCAGGTGTGATCTTGTAACTGATGCAACATTTGACACCAGTGTTTTCCACGGCCCACTCAACTACTGCATTCCACTCAAGGTCAGGGAGGAAGAGAGACTGTGACCTCCAAGGGTTCGCAAAGAAGTGGAAAAAAAAGGCACATGTAGGAAGTGACAAGACAGTTTGTGATTGTATTTATTGGAGTTTTGTTAAAAAATCAGCGTTTATTTACTTGAACGGAATTTCCTTTCCTAAGGATTAATAAAGTTGAAAGTTGAAGTTGAAAGTTACTTGTGTGAACACACTGGCTGCTGACTGCAGACTGTATAGATCAGTGGTTTCCAACCTTTTTTGGCTCCTGACCCCCTTTTAACATCACAAATGTTGGGCGACCCCAGACATTCAAAACAGAGACATTTTATTTGCTGAAATTAAATTTTTTTTGATCATGTAATAGTTTGCTATAATATGTTGCAAATAAACGTTAATTTTAGGCAACATTTAGGCTATATACTGTAAATTTTTATTAGTAAGTATTAATTTTTAATCAATTACTAGAAATTTCGGGCAACCTCATTTGAATTCCAGGCGACCCCACGTGAGGTCCCGACCCCAAGGTTGAAAAACACTGGTACAGATAAAGTGTCCAAAGTCTGATAGTCTGTGTTTGACACTTTTGGATTCACAATCTGGGTTTTTGCGCTACATCTGTGCAACTGTGTTTACTGAAGACACAATAATCCCTTAATGGAGAGCTTTTATGTTATAAAGATGGACAAGTAAGTGGTTTGTGTATGTTTATGTATGTTTATGTATGTGTATGTATATGCATGTATAGGTGTATATATGTGTATATGTGTGTATGAATATATGTGTGTATGAATATGTACTCCACACAGAAAGTTCTGTGTGGAGTTTGCATGTTCTCCCCGTGTCTGCGTGGGTTCTCTCCGGGTACTCCGGCTTCCTCCCACAATCCAAAAACATGCACTAATAGGTTAATTGGTTCATCTAAATTGCCCATAGGTGTGAATGTGAGAGTGATTGTTTGTCTCTATATGTTCAGCCCTGCGATGAACTGGCGACTTGTCCAGGGTGTACCCCGCCTTCGCCCCTGTGTAGCTGGGATAGGCTCCAAGCGACCCCCGTGACCCTAGTGAAGATAAAGCGGGTTCAGAAAATGAATGAATGAATGAATATGTACTTACATATATGTGTTATTGTATTTTGTGTTTATGTAAATCATATTATATTTGTTCATAATAATATAAAGCCAGAAACCAAATTATTTAATAAGCATCAGTCATATTATTAATGTATATAGTATAGATCTGCTTAGACTAAGAAGGTTATTATTGTTATTAATTATATAAGAAGAAAGGGTAGGAGTTTATACGTTGTATTTCTTCTCACTCCTTTTCGAATATGTATTTTATGTCTTATGTTTAAGTGTTTTGTTTATTTATTTTCTTCTGTTTTGACATTCATATTAGAAATAAATACGTCAATCAATCAATCAATCAATCAATCCAAAACCTATGGGGTGGAGTTCTTTTTTTTTATCTGTAATAAAGTTGTTTTTTTGTATATTTTAGTATTTCTTTATAGTTTTCATATATTGTCAATATTTTTCAGTATATCATTAGCCTCGTATCATACCTGTCTACGGGGGGGGGGGGGGGGGGGTGCTACCAAATTGTGGGCCCCATGAAAGGTAAACGTTGGGGACCCTTTCATAAAATTCAGCCTCTTGTCGATCTGTCAGAGTAGTGTGGGGGGTCGGGGGGGCTCAGGGTGCGGTCCATACATAACGTCACTTACCCCAGCATGAAAACGAAACTGAAACTTAACATTCTTTCAACATCTGACTCCCAGCTTCTGTTCCTCTATTCTACGGTGGATCTTACACGGAATTTTCACAACTTGTAGTCTGTATCCACTGGACCCCCTCCACTGCTCTATGGGCCCCCCACAAATGCTGGGCCCCATGAATTTGTCATGTTTACCCCCCCCCCCATTTACTGGTGCCCCAGACTGTCTAACTCAGACACAAATGGACTAAAGTCTGTGGACCTGTTGAATCCAGGTGTTTGTTTTCTAACAGGGGTCTGGGATCCAAAACAATAAGGACTAATGTCAGAATAGAGTTTTATATTATGGGACAGATATCATGTTGAATATTAAAGTGGTCAAAACAGTGGACTAATGGTGTGGTTTGACCTGGTTTCGATCTCTGACTTTGTCGGCCATCTTGCACAGTGATCCTGCTCGATCTTACCTTGATCTTGCCGTGGAAATAATGTCTATGAAGTGGTGACATGTTTTTGACAGTAGAGTCTGAAGTCACTCTAGAGTTTACACATATTTATTTTTGCACAACTATACACCTTTACCCCCACTGGGCTGGACGACTGTGATGCTTTGTATTTGGGGGTTAGTGGGTCTTCCATCACTCGTCTCCAAAGAGTACAAAATGCCGCTGTGCGGCTTTTAACTGGTTCTCGTAAATATGAGCACATTTCTCTGGTTTTAGCGTCGCTCCACTGGCTGAATCCAGTTTAACCCTTTCATGTATACTGGTCACTACAGCGGACAGCTATTCTACAGCTGTTCTCTTGTATATTCATGGGTTTTGTTGTTTTGTTTTTTTACACATATCTTTATTAAAGTTTTAAGACACTACATATCTTCTCTGACATGAATTGGTAACATTGCGTAGATCTCCCCTGAGCTATAGTATAGTATAGATAGTTTTCACACAGTTTATCAGTAAATACATGTTTCTTCACTTCAAAAATTAAACACATGGTGTCCAGCTGAGTGGACATTTTTGCAACTTCATGAAAAATAGGTTCATGAGAATTTTTTTTATTATTATTACTTTTTTTTTTAAATGTATTTTTTTTTTTAACTTTTTTATAATTTAATTTATTTGTCATAAGAAATTTTTCAATCACATTGTTTTTTTCATTTTTAAAAAGAAATGAAAACACTCAGGGAAAAAAATCTTGATCAAGGTTCTCATAATTTGTGCATGAAAGGGTTAAAATACTTTTATCTGTTTTTAAATCCCTCCATGGTCTTGCACCGCCCTACCTCTCTGAGCTCCTTCACACATACACCCACTCTTTCGGATCCGCTGATCAGCTGCTTTTGATGGTGCCCAGAACAACGTACAAGCTCTGAGGAGATCGGGTCTTTGGGTCTTTACTGGTTCTGGTCCCAGACTGTGGACCCACCTGCCTCTGTAGACCAGACACTGCTCCTCCTGTCTGTTCTCCTTGGCCTTTTGACACTCATTCAATGTTGACATTTTGTTTCTGTTTTTATATTTTAACTTGTTTATTTGACTTGATATTAATGTTTTTAATGCTTTTATAAATTTTTATTGTGCTTTTTGGTCCACTGTGGTAGTTTTAGAGTGCTTTATAAATACAGTTGGATTGGATTGGACTAATGTGCTCACAGTTCTGTCTTACGCTCACAGACAGCGTCCTAACCCCGTACTGTCCCTCAGGTGTGTTCCATGACCTGCTGTGACAGAAGCCGGTGTTAGACATGTGTAAACTCCACTGTCAGAGGGCGGGGCTTACGGCTGTGTTTCCTTCTCAGAATTCCAATGTGAATATTTCTGCCCTTTGGACTTGACAGACAAGTTCGGTGGGAGAAGAATACACACTGTCATGTAGAAGGTCGTTACCCCAGGGCCCGAGTCATCACAGAGCAGATCATGTTGAATAAATACAGCCGTCAGAGCTCTGTCTGAGATCTGGGAGAATATTTTAATTAATTTCATGCTTGAATATCAAAGTAACTTGATCAGAGACTATAAGTCTAATATTTTCTGCTCTGACTTGCTCACAGTTGCTGCACAGTTTATTTGTACATGTGTTTACATCTGTTGTGTTTCCCATGCAGGTAATGAAGAAGAACTCAAATATTTTGGAGGATTTCTAAGTCTGGACTAAACCCACAGCAGCGTTGAAGGATATCCAGGTGGAAGAGTAAACATCCTGGCGCTGTTTGGAAAGGACAACATTCTTCTGTTCTGTTTGGTGTCAATCAAACTGAAGCCTCTGCCAAACTCAAACGGAGACTGTTGCTCAACATGTGAGCAGCAGCGTTGAACAAGTTACTTCCAAACTGTAATCTATTGCAGATTACAAGTGACTGTTATGTAAAAGTCATTCCTTACCTTAGAATATTACTATCTCAGAATTAAAATGTGTAACATGATTCCTGTATTAGTTTGGAGTTTCATACAGACTCTAAATGGTGCCCCCCCCCCCCCCCCCCCCCCCATACATGTGGACCATTAGCTCAGTAGCAAGGTTATTATTGTTAATGAAAACTAATGAAATAACAGAAACTAGAACTGTAAAAACATTTTCGTTAACTGAAATAAATAAAAACTATATTAAAAAGGAAAAAAAGATAACTAACTGAAACTGTATTGTGTGTTTCCAAAACTAACTAAAATGGATAAAAATTATGGATAAAATTCCCTTCGTTTTCGTCTTTGTCAGTGTAGGATTGATATGAAATCGATTTATTTCGCTCTGGCAATTTTATCTGCTGGCACTGTGCGGTACTTCACGGTCTGTAACTTGTGTTCACTTGTGGTTTCCAGTCGTCTTCTGGTCCCCACTCTACCTGGAAACATGGAGACTAAAGCAGCAGAGTCCTGTCTGGGATTGATTTGAATACGACGACAGAGAAGAAGAGAAAAGATAAAACTAAAGCTAAACTTAAGCTAAACTAGAACTAAGCATTTAGAAAAAAACAAAAACTAATGAAAACTAGCAAACCTGCTCTAAAACTAATTAAAACTAACTGAATTCGAGAAAAAAAAGTCAAAACTAAATAAAACTAAACTATACTAAAAAATCCAAAACTATTAGAACCTTGCTCAGTGGGTAACGCTACAGTCTACGATGTTCGAATCTACGACGGCGTATCGGGGCCACATAGGAAAAATAAAAACACTTGTCACTACAAGAATAAAGTCAGTTAAAAAATTATAATTTAACAAAAAATAATGTACTTTTATGAGAGTAAAGTCATAAAACTTTAAAAATAAATTTGCAATAGTGCGAAAAAAAAAAGTCATAATTTATAAATTGTAAGCCTTAAACCTTCTTGATGAGTTTGTTTTGAAATTATTTATCTTGGTTAATGTTTTTTTACATCACAAAAACCTGGCATTTTAACAAGGGTGGGTAGACTTTATGTCCACTATATGATCCTTAAATTAATTACAGGAAAATACCAGATTTTCACTGAAAAAATGAGAAAAATGAATGAAAATGAATACAGAGGATAATCCTACTATAATGAACGTTCTGTGTCTGGCGCGTCTTTGTCCGACGCATGTCCCGATGTTGCAGCACAGGAGGACGTACGGGTGCAATGTCGCTGTTGCACCACCGGAGGGCGCTATCGTACAATGGCACCACGGGTACAATGGGACTAGTATTATAATAAATGGTGATAAATCACTTAAAATGAGTTAAACATGGTGAAAAAAAAACTATTTGGGAACTGTCACAAAAGTAGCACTGGATCTTTATGCGTCTAACGACATGTAAACATGTTATTTTGTTCATTTCGTTGTAATGAAAACAGTGGAAACATAGCCTTTCTCACATACAGAAGTACAAATGTCTATCAGAAGCCTCTGTTTTTACTTCAGGGACTTATCCGTACCTTTTCCACTTCTGCTGAGATAAAGCTTGCATCAGTCGAGTCTTTTTCCAAACAAATGTCTGTACTTGAACTGGACAAAGAAGCTTATGAAATGAAAGCATGTCATATGAGTAAAAGCACAGAGAGAGCGGGAATCCTGTTTTATTTTATTTTATTATTGAAAATGAGAGAACAGCCTTCAATTATAATCCCAGCTCAGTGTTTATCAGGATAAATAAATAAAAGTAAAAAATAAATAGACTATTAAATAGAGTATAAAACAAAAAGGAAGAAGTTTTCTCTTTGATGAAGGAACTCTCAAATGACAGGAAAGGCAGCAAAAAAAGGAAGGAAAGTTACAAAAATAATCAGTTTGGTGAAACAGTAAATAGTCAGATCATAGAAAATGTACAAATGTCATTTCAACCAGTAAACCACGAGAAAAAAATAATCATCCCTTTTCCAAAGATGGATCTATCTGTAATCAGAATCAGAAATACATTTGAATATACAGTAAAAATTCAAGTAAAAGAAGGTGTACATCAGTAACACAATGGTTTGCAGTCATCACTAGTCGCTTTTCCATCGACCCTAAAACTGTGTGAACATAATTTGCACATACACATTTACTGAATGGAAAAACAACAATTTCGCCAAAACTCTTGTTTTTTTATTAAAAGTTTTTGCTATGGGAAGAAGTGTTCTTTGGACGTTGCAGAATTGGTATATTGCACAAAACTGCAATGGAAAGAAATACGAGGAAACCCAATTATGTTAGAATTTAGTAGGAGATAGAGGGGGAACGAGCATTCTAGATTCAAAACAACAGATATTTATGTTCAGGGTGCGATTTGTCCATAACTAACATAACCAATGCTGGCGTGAAATGAAAGTGAAACTTTACATACTTTCATTGTCCAACTCCTGGTTCTATTCCTCTATTTTTCAGTGGATCTTGCAAGAAATTTTCACAACTTCTAACCTATATCCACTGGACCCCCTCCACTGCTCTATGGCCCCCCCACAAATGCTGAGTCTCATGAATTTGTCACGTTTACCCCCCTTTATGGCGCCCAGTGCATGGGGACGTTCACGAATTCTGAGACTGCGACAGTTGGGTTCAGGTGAATGTTAGTGTCAGTAATGGAGGATATAGACCAGGGTTCTCAAACTCATGTTCTTTCAGGTTCCACATTCAGTCTGATTTGACCTGCAGTGGACTGAACCAGTAAAATAATAACAGAATAACCTATAAATAATGACAACTGCAAATTTTTGTCTGTTTTACTGCAAAAAAACCCAAAAAAACATTAAATTACGAAAATACTTTCTTTTATAAACTATCCAAACAAAAAAGATGTGAATACCCTGAAAAAAACTGAAATTTCCTCAGAAAAATACGTACAATTTTAACAATATTCTGCCTCAACTTTTCATTTGTCCATGTGCATTATGGATCAGATCTACAAAAACACTAAACACTGGGGAACAGACAGAAAATAGTTCAAATTGTGCTTAATTTTCTTTAGACATTTCAGGTTCATATTTGTTCAGGTTATTCACATTTTATTGTGACAGGATAGTTTGTAAATGTAAATATTTTCATAATTTAATGTTATTTTTTGCACTAAATAAAGACAAACATTTGAAGTTGTCATTATTTATAGGCATAATGTAATTTTTTTTTTTTTTTTTTTTTTTTTTTCACATCAAACCGAGAAGAAAATCTGCAGTCATTTTTTGTGGGTTCTTCTGCTGTTATTATTTGACTGTAGATCATAATGGTCTGTATGTGGAACCGCAACTAAAATGAGTTCCACAGCCTGGACTGTGGAATTTTTACACTTTGCAAATTCATCCCAGGGGCTTTGGTGGGACGCAATTGGCCCCCTGGGATGCATGTTTGACACCCCTGTTATAGGTGGAAGAAACTGTCACAACCTGCTGGTATTTACATTGGTGGTTAACACCCCCCCCCCCCCCCCCCCAACAAATCGCACCGTTTATGTTCATGTTTATGGAATGACTTCTACTGACATCTACCAGAATAGAGAAACTAATCATCACATTTGGGATTGAATCAAAACCAACATTACACACTTCTGTTTTACCACATTCAGTAAATATGGGTAAAGTTTTGTGCAGATGTCCAATGGAAAAACGACTAATTAAGAGCACTGGGGAAACTGTCCACTACACACCTCCTGCCACGCTGGAGCGCCTCTTCTATCAAAGCAAACCCAGGGAAACACCAGCTAATGCTCATAAACAGACACTTTAGAAAGTTTTTGATCATCTGATTATCTGTCAAAGCACAGATTCATCCTGCCACGACGATACTGCAGAGAAACACCAGATTTATGTCGACCCTACCAATTAGACGAGACGTTGAAATTGCAAACCAAACTGTTATTTAGCATGAAATCATTTCAACCATAACAAGACTCATCATCATTAAATTCTTATTTTTCAGGGCATTCTATGGAGTAAGGTTACTGCCAAAATATTCATGTGCAGAGGATAGAAATGCCTGCGTATTATTGAGCAGAGGATTAATGATTCCACAGACTGACCAGGAGTTCAGGTTCCTTCTCCGTGGTCACAACTATGGACTAATGATTGGATTTTTTTTTTTTTTCTTTTTTAACCCTTTCATGCATGAATTATGAAAAGCTTACTGGGTCAAAACACAGTAATGTCTTATCAGAGAGCGAACTTTAATTGATTGCCATTCCAACATTTATTTCAATATAAAGTAGCTCCTTGTTTCGGATAATCCCTTATGGTCCAACTAAAGCAAAAATGAATTTAAAAGTAAAAATGTGGGTCAAATTGTCTCTAAAATGTCCCATCAGAGAGATTTTGAATACCATGTTTTGGCCCTAATCAAGTTATTTTTCCTGAGTGTTTTTATTCCTCTTTAGGCATGAAAAAAAACAATGCGATTGAAAATTTTTTTATGAACCTATTTTTCATGGAGTTGCAAAAATATCCACTCAGCTGAACATCATGCATTTAATTTCTGAAACATGTATTTACTGATACACTGTGTGAAAACTATGAATTTTTTTTTTGAAAGTGCTGTTAATTTGGTGTTTGTCACATTTTCACATACTCTAATATTAGTTATTACTCACTTCATGGATAATATGCAAAAAAAAAAACTACAGTCCAATAACAATAACAAGCAACTGATTTACACTCAAACATGTTACTTCAGATCAGGTTTATCAAGAACAGCAAAGTTATAGTAATGGTATGAATGTCAGTGTATGGGATGATGCACAGGTGTCCACTGTGTTGGCTGATATGGAACTAAAACAACAAAACCCATGAATATACAAGAGAACAGCTGGAGAATAGCTGTCCACTGGAGTGACCAGTATGCATGAAAGGGTTAAACTGGTCTTGTCCATCATCCTAACAGCAGAATGTTAGTCTGGCTCCTTTTGGTGCTGAACAAATTTGCTTTGCCAAAGGAAACTTCATAAAGTATATGAGGCTCCCCTGGATGTTCTACTGTCTTTCTTATGAGTTTTGTTGAACCACATTTTGATGCCGGACCTGACATGGGGGGGGGGGGGTTTGATTTGACTTGCTGTCATTCTATGACTTGGTTAGCCATCTTGAACAGTGATCCTGTCTGATCTGGACCTGATCTGGAACCTGAACTCATGTGTTTCAATCCTATTCTGATAAAATACACACAATACATTTTATGTACGACTGAACTCATTCAAGCGTTTACAAATATTAAGTTTTTGCACAACTACAGACTCATATGCACACAAATCTGTCTTCTGCACATGAATATTTGGACAGTTTCCTAACCCCATCATTTTGCCAGTTTCTCGCCTTTTCTTCGTTAACAGCTACAGATGTACTGCACTCAAATAAAAACATTCCACTTTGATTACAATTGTTTTAGTTCCACTTTTTTTTTTCTTCTATAATTCTGAGACAAACCAACCCCTGTGTGATTGTTGATCTAAGTGCTACATTAAAATGTTTTTTTGGTAACTGTCCAAACAGAAACAAAAACAAAAAAGTGAATATACACACACATACACACACACACACACACAGAGTACCTCATACATGTCCTCTCCGTTTTCATATAACATCAATTATATGATTATAGCTTAATTTCTGTGGAAGCCCAGCCAGTAACAACACCGAGTCCGTCTGTGTTTACACACCGAAGCAACGCTGGGTCTCTAACTTGGTTTTTTTTTTGGCCAGCTCAAGCTCATTTCAGCCTTCTCATCTGGTTGTGGCACTCTGTCTTCATTCAGTCCAACAGGAAATGGACCAAAGTGCCAATTAAAAGAGAGAGAGACGCCACTGTGACATCCACTGTGCAACCCGCTCGGGGTGCACTTTCAGAAAGCCATGACCCAGAACTGGCCTGAAGGTTGATTTGATGAAGCAGGAATGTGAAATAAAAGGTCAAACAAAGCAGTGATTGGTAACTGTACAGAAGATGTGGATAATAAAACGTAGATATCTAAGTATACAGAGGCTACATCTATTGACTCTATTGCTGTATATTGGTTCCATTCCCCTGTGGATACGATGAACAGATCCTAAATGTACAGTGAAGTCAGTCGGATTTCAGTCGGCTCTTCTTGTGGGGGGGCGCAGTGCTCCTGGTTGGGCCCGTTGGAAGCCGCCCCTGCAGTTCAGCTCCAAGCTCCGCTCAGAGTTCAAAGGGGCTTCTTCCTGCTTCAGTGCCTGGTTTTGGTTCCCCTCCGTGGACCGGATCACACTGCAAACACACTCAGGGTGCTGGTCTGGTCCTTTAGACCAGGATGCTGTAGGCGATTCTTTTCAAATGGCCGGGCAGCCTCACTCCGATGTTCTTGATGTCTCTGTGAAAGATAGGAACGACAGCGTATGAGAAGACCAGCAGCCTATGGGTGTGCACGTCTGGATCTGCCCCAAACCTTAGAACGTCCACAGGACTTTTTGAATGCTTTTTTATTCTTGTTTTACTGAGTCGGTTTTAAGCTTTTCTTTTATCTGCTGGTTTGGTTTACTCCACATCAAAAACAAAAACGGACTCCAGGGTCTGGTCAAGGTGTGACCGTAAACGACCTGACACACCTGCATAAGGTCAGAACTCAGGTCGGTCCTGAATGACCCCGCCCACCCTCTATGGTCTGAGTCCACGCTGCTTCAGTCACATCTAAGAGAAAAATGTCTCTGTTTGGAATGTCTGGGGTCGCCAGAAATTTGTGATATTAAAATGGGGTCATGAGCCACAAAAGGTTGTGAACCACTGCTTCAGGGTCTTTCACCGTTCCATAAATGTTCTCATGGATACAGTCCTCCGCCCCAGTGCCAACAGCTGGTGGATGTGGGCGTGTCCCCAGTTCCACATCTGTCTGCTGGTGTTGATATGTTTGTTTACTGTACACGGCCCACCCTCATTTTTAAATCTCCCCGGTGTGGGGGTCGAACACTCAATATGTCATCCAAACGCCCCACCTTGGTTGGAACCAGAGGTGTTCCTTTTCCACAGCGTTCCAGATCCTGGTTCCACCTTTATCAGAGCTCTGTTTCTACCTCCAGAGGAGTTCCAGAGGTGGAACCACATGATCCACCATTTCATTTCCACAGACGACGGAACAGAACAAAGGTGGAATATTCCAGAACAGAAGTGGAAAAGGGGCTGCTGAGTCATGTGATGCGATGCCAGCCTCCAGCTGACTCCGTTCACGTTGATTCAGCGGTGAAGGTTTCACCGTCCGCCAAAGGTTCCATTTAACTTCAACATTAAAGGATAATACTGGAGGGTTCTCTCTTCACAAGTGTTTTTTAAAGGCCCTGAAACCCAGCAGTCCAAAGTCAATGCCTTAATTACACAGCCTTAATTACTTAACGAGGATTCTCCCAGTTGACCATGAATCATTTGTCTGGCGAGCAGAGGGTGGGTTGTAAATAACTGCTGGTTTCTAAGAGTGCTACCAGATGGAAACATGAGGCCATGAAATCACACCATTTTCTATGAAAACTACTTCAAAAGGGTTCGTCCTGTTCCGTACAATCTGCTCATCTTCTAAAATCACAACCAGGATCCAAAGGGATCCACATTCAATGGTACGGGGGCTGGTCTTGTGGTTTGGAAAAGCTCCACCCCCTCGTTACTGCCCCTAACTGTACATTGACCACTTCTTTTCCCCAAAGGTTGGATTCTGCTATCTCACTAAATTGCCCCCCCCCCCCCCCCCCCCCCATTACCGACACACACAACACACACTTGGGTTTTGTTGGGGGGGGGGGGGGTGTGGTGGACGTTCAGGGGGTGCGTTGTGAACCCACCTCCTCCATCTGACTACAGTACAAACACACCACTCCAGACTTCAACTGTCCATGAACTTCAGCTGTAGAGTTGGATCCACTGGACGGACTGAGACTGAAGAGAAGAATGGAAGAGAAGACGCTGTGAGAGACAAAGGACTGCACTGAACCCGGAGGAAGAAAGAATAGAACAAAGAAAGAGGCGAAAGATGAAGACAAGAACTGAAAGAAGCCAAAGAAAGACGAAAGAAGAAAAGAAACGGAAGACAAGAAAGCAAAAGATAAAGAAAAAGACAAAAGAAATAAAGAAAAGATAAGAAAAGAAGAAAAGAACAGCCAGGTCCAGTCCCTGCACAGACCCCACTGTCTCCCACACATTCATCCACTCCTTCTCCTTCTTCTGTCCTCTGTGGACTTTTTCCTTCTCAGACATGTCTCAGGTTGGAGCTGACCTGCCTTGGTGGAGGTCTGCGCTCTGAGTGCTTTTCTAGTTTATGGTGTTTGAATGTGAACGACATCTGAAAGTGTTTTATGCAATGTTTAATAAAATATATAATTAAAATAAATTATACATTTTAAAAATAAATTATATTTATTTACAGGGGCACCGCTACCAATTATGGGCCCGATGAAAGCCTAACTGTTGTGGACCCTACAGACACTGACTATCTTCTCAATCTGTCGGACCTGGGGGTGGGGGGGTGGGGGAGGGTAGGAATGTATGTACGTGGGGTGACGATACTGTAAAAACAAAAACACCTCTCTAATCCAGCAGATCTTGTAACACAGTTTTCACTACTGCTTTATCCACTGGGCCCCCTCCACTGCTCTGTGGACCCCCACAAATACTGGGCCCCATGAATTTGTCCTGTTTACCCCCCCTTATTGGCGCCCCAGTTTATTTACCCTGTGTGTCATTTATTCATCCACTTATTTCCTTTCACGCTGACAGTAGGAGTGGTACTAAGTCGAACACTTACTCGTTCTTCATCTGCAGGACCTGGTCCATGGTGACCACACCGGCGTGGCTGAAGTTCTCGCTGTACTGGCTCATCTTGATGGACTCGAGCCACTCTGACACCGACCTGAAGGGAGACCCATCTGAGCCGCTGGTGCTGGGCAGGCGGATGGATACGCTACAGGGAACAAAAGTAGATCCAAATGACAATAATCAACAGACTTTCCCACAACAAAGGCAGAAGACTGAAGACTGTAATTACAGAGCAGGAAACTGGTTGGTAATAAAAACCAGTTGGTGCAGTCCGGGCTACAGACGATTAAGACACAAGCAGCACAGCCTTTTGTCCTTTCTCACCGGTTCGAGCTTTAATGCTCCTTCACAAAAGAAAAGGTACGCATTCATGTGCACAATCACACACAGCACAACGCTCGTGTTCCGGTGCCAAGAGTCTACACACTTTTCTGTCATTATCCTCCCAGGCAAGGTGTCAGTATGTCCCTCTAATGGCTTCAGCAGAACATCTTAAAGTTATTTACCCCCCCCCCCCCCCCCCCAATTACCTCTGCTCTTCTTTATTTTAAGGCGATAGAAAGGAGGCTGGCTCTGTTTAGACATTTTCTGAGGTTCAAGTCAGGGGCGTCAAACATGCAGTCAAATCCAGCGATGAAAGTGTAAAAATTACACTGAAGACATTAACAGTCAAGGGTGTAAATATAATTTTGGTTCAGGGTCACACATACAGACCAATGTGAGCTCAAGTAAAATAATAACAGAATAACCCATAAATAAGGATTACTACAGATTTTCTTCTTAAAAAATTAAGTGAAAAAATAACATTATATTATGAAAATATTTACATTTACAAAACAATCCTTTCACAACAAAATGCAAATAAATACATAAATAAACACAAATATGATCACCCTGAAATGTGCAATTGTACCAACATTCTGTCAGTTACTAAATGTTTTGTGTATTTGTTCCACTGTGATCTGTAAATTGTGTTAATAATAAACTGAGATGTAATTTTGTAGAAATTGTTCTTATTTTTGTTCCAAACTCCAAAATTCTAACAACATTCTTCCTGTTACCACATGTTTGTGTAACATTTTGTCCAATGTACATGTATAAATAATAAGTTGCGGCAGAATATCGTTAAAATTGCACAAATTTCTCTAATGAAATTTCATTTTTTCAGGTTATTCACATCAGTGGCGATTTCTCATAGACTGCAAGGGAAGCTCAGCTTCCCCTACAATTACGAAAATTAAATGGCTAAATATGTTCGGGTGTGTTGACATTTCATTGACTCCAAATGTGTTAGAACACGTTCATCTCACAGACGAGTTGGTTCAGAATCAGTTTTATCCCAAATCAGTGGACTGGATGTGTCACTTCTCCTCCCATTCCCGTGTCTCTGTTTTCTCATCCATCTCTGCTCAGTGCATTTGTCTGTAGACGCTCAGCGTCCATGCACTTCAATGGGACTGAGTGGAACTGGTTTTTTCATTGCCTCAAAACTGGATGGTAATTGGATAAATGCCACCATGTTGTCCCGCCCCCAGACACTCAGCGTCTCTGGGGATGAATGGAGCTGTGGGCGGAGCTCGGCCAGGCCAGATGCTGGGCTTCCACATGCTGATTGGAGGATCAGTCCAAAGGCTGAATGCCCTTTGATTGACAGCTGTTTTCAGATCTACTCCTTCACTGACACAGTTCAGTTTAATACCGTCACACATTCTGCTGTGAAATCAGAGAAACCACTACCATATTACTTGTTCATTTCTTGCACTGTAAATAAAACACACTCATTGTACTTCCTTGTTTCAATTTTACATAATTTCAACGTTTTCTTGTTTACTTGGTACGATAAGGTCACTGACCAATTCTGATGTCATTTGAATGTGCGTCATGTTAAGACCTCCAGCAGTGGCGAAATAACTTATTGGACAAAACTTTTATATGAAAAACTTGGTCACATGGGTGATTTATCATTTGTTGTATTTTGTAAAATATTCAATAAAATGTTACGCACGCTGACAACATAAAAAGATAAAAAGGGGTGGATATGACACGTGCACGGACGCTTGGAGGAGTGGGACGTCACATGCCGGGTTGGAAGTGATGCCAGAGCTGGAGACCCTGTAGAACTAAACTGGTGGATTTAACTCCTTTTTTGGATTAAAGTTTTTCCCCTTTCCACATGGATTACTGACTTCTGGGGAGCTGCTGGAGCCAGCGTGGGCTGAATCTGTGGTGGTGTTGTGCGGTGCTGTGAGTAGAGCCTGCGCCTACGCTGCTACTGCTCAGCTTTGACTGTTTGTGTGCGTGGACCTTAGGAACTGAGGGGGAGGAAAGGTGTTTGGGGGTTTGAGCTGTTTTATGTTAAATACCTTATGATAAATGTTTTGTGTTAAATGAGGTGTGTTGTAGAAACTTTATGTCGTTGTGGTGTATTCGTGGCATTTCGGGGTTAATTGTGGATGCGCTCAAGCGTGGGGTGTGTGTGGGAATTTCACTTGTGGAAATTAAAAGGCCAGTTCAGTGCCGAACGCAAACTTTTTCTGGTCTTTATCTCATTTTCCCCTGCTGATGGTTAATCCACCCGTGTCCTTAAAATGTGTTGGGTCACTTTAGAAAATAAGTGAACTGTTACACAGTGTGTAGTTCATGAGCTTCTGTGCTGCTTAGTTACTTTGTTGACTTTATTGATCCTCTAAGACAGGGGTGTCAAACTCATTTTAGTTCATTTCCACATACAGCCTATTATGATCTAAAGTGGGCCGGACCAGTAAAATTATATAAATAGCAGGATAGTAACTTTCAGGTGAAAAAAGTAAAATTCCGTAATGAAAATGTTTACATCTATGAATTGTACTTGAACATAACATGAAGAAATATGAACAACCCAAAAATTCATAAGTAATATAAGTGTAATGTTAACAATATTACGTCTTAGTTTATCATTTATACATGTGAATCACAACTTAGAGATCACAGTGGATCTACAAATTCACAAAACATTAAATAACAGGCAGAATATTATTAAAATTCCACATACTTCTCTTACGAGATTTCAGGTTATTCACTTTTTTTTTTTTAATAAAAGACTAGTCTGTAAATGTAAACATTTTTATGTAATTCAACTTTTTTTTACACTAAAACAATAAGAAAAAATTACAGTTTATTTCTAGGTTAATATGATAGTATTTTACTGGTCTAATCCACTTTAGATTGAATTGACCTAAAATTATTGTTAATATCTTCAGTGTCATTTTTGCTTTTCACAAATTCATCCCAAGGGCCAGACTGGACCCTTTGGGGGGGCAGATTTGGGCCCCGGGCCACATGTTTGACACCTGTGCTCTAAGGGGTCGCAGATTGGATGTGTGGATATGCTCTTATACATTCATGTTGAATTAGGGATGTAACGATATGAAAATTTCATATCACGGTTATTGTGACCAAAATTATCACTGTTATCATTATTATCGTGGTATTGTTGAAACGTGCTCAAAATGTTCAAAAAGTACGAATACACACACTGAAATAATTTAACCAAGTTGTATTTTGTAAAAAATAAATACAAAAATAAAATAATCGGCACAATGTACTTTCTGTTGCAGAAACATTCAAATATTAACATGTAAACATCAAACATACAAATGTGCATTAAAGATGGAATCATATAAACACTGTTTGACCATTTTACAGATAGTTTGAGTTGTTTTAGTTTCTTTTTCAGAGACAGAGACAGACAGACAGACAGACAGACAGATAGATAGATAGATAGTCTCTCTCTCTCTCTCTCTCTCTCTCTCTCTCTTTCAAAGTGCAGTAATCAAACACAGTTATCATGATAATTAGAATTTAAACGATAATACTAACCGTCGGGAATTTTACCGCGGTTTATCATTATACTGGTAATCGTTACATCCCTATGTTGAATATATATTCAGGAGACTGACATGAATTCAGAGCTTCATTTCTAATATGACGTTAAATAGTGAAACTGATTGAGTTTGACCATAGACTTTATATTGGCTGTGATGGAGGAGTGTGGGTTACAGCACTGCTTGTGTGAACTGCTTGCTGATAGTGGCAGAAACTGGAAAAATATGCATTTCAGGCCCTTAGTCTGGTAAGTAAATAAATCTTACCGTGGGTCGAAGTCTGCGATGGTCTTCAGGGAGTCTGGGCTCCGCAGCAGCTTGTCCAGAAGGCTGACGATGTCTCCGAAGCGTGGCCTCTTGGAGCGATCCTGGAGCCAGCACTGCAGCATCAGCTGGTAGACGGCCGAGGGACAGTCCATGGGGGCGGGCAGACGGAAGGCCTCGTTGATCGCCTTCATCACCTGAAATCAGCAAATCCCCTTCATAAGCACGTTCTCAATCGTCCACTGTTCTTTCCTGACGGTCTGCTGTTGCTCCCTCCTCTTACCTCATGGTTACTCATGTCCCAGTACGGTCTCTCACCAAAGGCCATGACTTCCCACATGACTATCCCAAAACTCCACACATCACTGGCTGAAGTGAACTTCCTGTACGCGATTGCTTCTGGAGCAGTCCAGCGAATGGGGATTTTACCCCCCTGTAGGAAGAAAAGGCTTCACGTTAGAGACACAAAAACAAACACAACTTGAGAGGATTTACGACTAGGGCTGCGTATTGGCAAGAATGAGGTGATACGATACAAATCACAATACTAGGATCATGATATGTCAGGATACTGTTAAAAAGGCAATTTTTTATTGGTTTTGTTTCTTTTTTAAAATGATTATTTCCTTGAAGAACTGAATTACACCAGAAATCTGCACAAATACTAAACACATTTTTATTGGATCCCAACAGGATCTAATGCTATATCACAAACTGTTCCTGTGTTCAAACTGAAATTCTGTTTATAGACATTATAGTTTAAGATCCGGTTTAAATGTTCATATTCTATTAGTTCAGAACTAACATCAGAACAGTATTTGAGTTCAATCCCAACAAAGAAACGAACATTATTTAATACAAGAGTGTTAAATAAGAATAAATAAAATATAAACAAAGAAGAAAAACAAAAAAACTAAAATGAACCTCCACCATATCTGCATCTGAATAAATACCTACAAATATCCATACAGTACTTTTTAATATTGATACAGTATTGTGAAATGAAATATCATGATATATTGCAGAACCAATATTTTCTTACAGCCCCCATGTCCCAAACTGTTTTTTGCAGTAACTGAAAATATTTGTTTAGCTTTCATCTAACAGGAACATGTACTCACACTAGTGGTGTACGTCCCCTCAGGATCGTCCTCAAGTACTCTGGACAGCCCGAAGTCGGACACTTTACACTCCAGGGTGTTGTTGACCAGGATGTTACGTGCGGCCAGATCACGATGGACGTAACTCATGTCAGAGAGATACTTCATACCTGCAGCGATACCACGGAGCATGCCCACCAGCTGGAAGGAGGAAAACTCTCCATCATGGTCCTGAAAGAGAAAACAGACACAGCTTAGTAAATCAGATCTGCCATTCGGAGTTTATCATGGGAGTTGTACTTTCACCACCACTGCTGATACGAAAAATCCATCTGATGTGACTGTTTCAGGGTTAAGTTTAAATCTGTGGCGCACCGATCCTGAAACTCAGGGCTGATACCAATATCAGTCCTTAAAATATTTACTACCCCGCCCCCAAAGGCGAGGCAAGGGGTACGGTTTTTGGTTTGGTCTGTTTCTTTGTATACTAATTGGGTTTGTAGACTGCTAGAGACCCAGAATAGATGTCATTAGATTGTGGGAAAGGTAGGTCAAAGTTCACATTTTTTTAGATTTTTTTTTAAATCTTCCCATTTTCTTATAATGGGTGAAATATGTGCAAGGGGCGGGGCTCGTTGTGTCTGGCACCACTTGTTTATGATGGGTTTTTTTTTATCTGTTTTCATGTTGTCATGTTAAGTAACAGTTTACATCACAGGGGTCAAACATGCGGCCCGGGGGCCAAATCCAGCCCCCCAAGGGGTTCAATTCGAAAAGCAAAAATGACACTGAAGATAGTAACAATAATTTTAGGTCAGTTCAATCTAAAGTGGCTCAGACCAGTAAAATACTATCATAATAACCTATGAATAATGAAAACTGTAAATTTTTCTCATTGTTTTAGTGTAAAAAAAAAAGTTAAATTACATAAAAATGCTAACATTTACAGACTAGCCTTTTATTTAAAAAAAATGTGAATAACCTGAAATTTCTTAAGAGAAGTATATGGAATTTTAATAATATTCTGCCTGTTATTAAATGTTTTGTGTATTTGTAGATCCACTGTGATCTGTAAGTTGTGATTCACATGTATAAATGATAAACTACAGCATAATATTGTTAACATTACACTTATTTTACTTACGAATTTTCAGGTTGTTCATATTTCTTCATGTTATGTTTGAGTAAAATTCACATTCATTTTCATTACGGAATTTTACTTTTTTTCACTCAAAAGTTATTATCCTACTATTTATATTATTTTACTGGTCTGGCCCTCTTTATATCATAAAAGGCTGTATGTGGAACTGAACTAAAATGAGTTTGACACCCCTGCTTTACATCACTGAATATGACTTAAATTACTGTTGATGATCAAAAAGGTGATTATTGGGCAATAATGATGTTCGACCAATGGAAAACCACATTTTTTAATGACATTATAGTGTTTCCATTTGATGAAATAGATGCAATTAATGTTCACGATCCAAATACTACATGTGTTTGTAAAGGAGGAAACAGAACAAAACAGGACTGAACTGGATTATTGAGCATAATGCAAGTACAGAAACACAAAAATGCTTTAAAAAAAAAAAAATGAAAAAAATAAAAACCTTAATTGCAGCCTTGAGTGACAGGAAAGTAATTTCTATGAGAATAAACCTGTACTGAACTTACCCTGAGGTACCGGTCCAGGGCACCGTTCTCCATGTATTCAGTGACAATCATGACGTGTTTGACTGCACACAAAAAGCAACAATTTGTACGTCATTCATTGCTAAACCCAGTGAGACAAACAGCAGCCAACAGAAGGTTCCTACATTTGGTGACCACGCCCTCCAGGCGGATGATGTTCTGATGGGTGAACTGGCCCATGATGGACGCCTCGCTCAGGAAGTCCTGCCTCTGTTTCTCAGTGTAGCCCGGCTTCAACGTCTTGATTGCCACCGCCAACTCCTTCCTTCCAGGCGCCTTCAGAATTCCCCGGTACACTTCACCGAACTCCCCTGAAAGACACATCAATGGCAAAGAGGAATTAGAAAACAGATATCAGATAGGTGTGCTTTTCATATGTCGGCTTGAGTTTCACGCCGCGAGGGGTTTGTTGTGCAGCCAAGCGAAAATAAGGAAGTATCTGCGGCTGTTTTGCCTCAGGCTCTACACAGAGGTGTGCTCAGGCTGCATATTGAGAAAGCCTGGGCTGTTTAATTGGTGGATGGCCTGTGGTGTGGGAGCATGGGAATCAGCTGTCACATGAGCACAAGCCTTGGGGGCACAGTCGTGGGAAATGGGCAGAGGGTGCACATTAAAAAAAAAAAAAAAACCTCCATGGGTTCAAAGAGTAAAGGTGGTCGCACTTGAATAAACGTATGTTGTGTGAAAGAGCTGTGTGTCTGTGAGTAGGTGCTCTGATATCCGTCCAAAATACTGCTTCTGCAACACTTTCTTTTGTGTAGTTGTTCATGTCAACTTAAGCCAAAACACATCTATCCTTCAGCCAAGAGTTGCCACATAATGAAATGTCTCAACTTGTTGTGTGAGAACTCAGCCAGATAGATGTCTAATCTCACTAAAGTAAGCACTGTCAATCAACCTGTAAAGCTGAAAATACACAATATAAACAGGGAATTTAAGGGATTGGAAAATCTTTCAACATGTCCGAGTTAAGCCGTGCAGAAGATCATTTCAGCAGCGCTGTCACTCACCGGCTCCAATGACTTTCTGTTTGGTTACGTGGCTGGGGTGGATTTCAGTGGCAAACTTGAGGACGGCTGTGTTGGGGTCTTCATACGTGTGAGGGTCCACGTAGGTCTTCAGAGGCTTCAATTGTTCTGCAAGAAACAGGGGAATGTGCTGTGTGTCAGCGCCAAACGAAAGAAAATTAAATAAAGTGGAGAGATGAAAGATGTTTGGTACCTGAGCTAGAGAAGTAGGTGTCCTCTGGTCCCTGTCTGCTGTGAGAGCCTCTTTTCCTGGAATGAAAGATAAAATTAGGGATGAACGATAAGTGTTTTTTTTTACAACCACTAACTTCCTGCTTCTCATAACCGATCCCAAACCCCAGTAGTTCCAATTCTTCCAGTTCTTTTCTTCTTCTTTCCAGTCAGTGTTAAACTCTGTTAATAGTCCAATAAACGCTTCTTCAGAAGCTAAAGCCTCTGTCTGCTTCAAATGGACAATAGACCGAGGGTTTTCAGTTCAGAATATTTATGTCAGACTGAATTTGGTGATGATCGACTGTCGCTGTTTTCACACATTCAGCTCTGTTCTGCTTTTTCTCTAGAATGTGTCCATAAGGAGAGGACGAGGCTGAACGAGGACAACAGCCATTCAACTGGGGTTAGGATTTTAGCAGAGGTGAAAGTGGGTGTGGCTACAGATGGCCACACCTACTTTGGTGCTGATTGGTCACTGTTCTGGGGCATTAAGCTACGATCAGCTGTTTGGACATTCAGCGTTTTCGAATGTCCCTGTTCTTCTGCTGCTGTCGGAACGAAACACATAAAACAACCATTGGATCTGGATCTTCCTCAGGGTCTTACAGCTGTACCCGAGTAAGGAACTGAAAAACAATGAATGTCTTCTTCTTCTTCTTCTTCTTCTTCTTCATGGTGGTTGCCATGGCAACAATGTGCACTGTGTACTGATGAAATACACCAAATCTAAGCAATTTATATTTAACAATATGGGCTGTATTTATCAGTGAAAACTTTAATTATCAGAATTATCTGGATGACGTCATTTTTTACAATATCGGACCGATAATTATCAGTGCTGACAGTTATTGTGCATCCCTACATTTAATATCCCACTTCCAAAGAACCCTCTGGCGTTTGTTTCTCTATTGTATCATTTGCTTGTACAAATATCAGCGGCACATAGAACCCTTTGTGAGTCGAGGCTTCAAGGCTTTCAAAAGGATGCCGGCGCTTCTGCAATGCATTTATTTAAAGAAAGCGGCCCTTTGATAAAAGCCGCCGATAGGCTGCGTTTTCCGAGCTGATTTAAAGAATGAAAACAGTCAAGCTGGCGGGTGGGCTAGTAAGGGGGGGGGGGTCAGACAGGCTAGAGTCTGCTACAGTACCGGCCTGGGTCACCTTAACAAAGGGCCTGTGGTCTGGAACAGAAACAGCCAAGCGCCTCTTATCACCAACAATGTCCCACTCTGGACCAATTTCCTTTCAAAGGCCCCAACACTCACTAGAACACGACCATTGAGTAATGACAAGGCGCATTCAACGCAAATTCTTCCCCTGTGAGTGCTGGCACACACATCCAGATAAAGAGAAAGTGAGAGTTGGCTAAAAGGAAAAGAGACAGAGAGAGGTGAGAAGAGAATGAATGCAAAGAGCATTTGGAGACCCACAAAGGAAACGCAGAAGAATGAGAGAGGAAGCCGGTGATGGAGGGTGGATTAACAGGACACAGACGCAGAGTGGGTGGGACTGACCGTCTGCGCAGGAACAGGACCACCACCACGATGAACAACATGGCCGCTCCTCCAACCGCCGCGCTGAAGATGACTGCGGTGTTACTGGAGGACAGACGATCTGCTGCAGACAAGACACGTTTAAAACAGTCAGACGTGGACGGACTGGACCTGTCAGAAATATTCATGCTTTCATTTCTGCTTTTCCAAGTACCATCAGCCGACGTTTCAAACTGTTCCTCTAGGCTGGAGCTCCCCCCCTGGGCCTGCACCCTGAACACGTAGGCAGTAGCTGGAGCCAGGTCCACGATCTGAACCGAGTTCTTCTCCAGGATGAGGACTGTGTAGGTTTTCATGTTTGGGTTATCGTCCTGAGAGGAAATTCAGTAACAGAATAAAGGTCACTGCATCTTCTTGGACATTTCAGTGGACTCCTGTATAGGGCTGTAAGAAAATATCGGTTCTACAACATATCGCAATATTTCATTTCACAATACTGTACTGATATTAAAAAGTACTGTATCGATATTTTTAGGTATTTATTCAAATGCGGATATTGTGGAGGTTCATTTTAGTTTTTTATTCATTATTATTTAACATTCTTTTATTAAATACTGTTAGTTCCTTTGTTGGGATCGAACTAAAATACTGTTCTGATGTTAGTTCTGAACTAATAGAATATGAACATTTGAACAGGATCTGAAACTGTAATGTCTGTAAAACAGAATTTCAGTTTGAACACAGGAGCATTTTGTGATATAGCATTAGATCCTGTTGTGATCAAATAAAAATATGTTTAGTATTTGTACATATTTCTGGTGTAATTCAATTCTTCCACGAAATAATCTTTAAAAAAAAGAAACAAAACCAATAAAAAATTGCCTTTGTAACAGTATTGTGATACATCGTGAAAATTATATCGTGGTCTTAGTATTGTGATTTGTATCGTATTGCCAGATTCTTGCCAATACGCAGCCTTACTCCTGTAGCTGTCATGTGGACTGGGGTGGGGGGTGGGGGTGTAAAAACCTACCCAGATGGAACTGCTGATTACTAACATTTAACTTAGACTGCGGTCAGACAACAGGTCTTAATGCACAAGTCAGATTTTTTGGTGAAATCTGATTTTTTTGTGTGTTGGTTCATATTCCACATTGAATGCAACTTCTATCAGTTTTGAGTCTAAACTGAATGTGACCCTGAAGTGACCTACATGCACAAAAGAGGTCCTGATGGAATACGTGACCACGCAGACACACACTGTGTTCACAGAAGTAACACTCCTGGGATGCAGAATTCTGACGTTTGTCGCATTTCAATGACGTAAAGGTCGGATAAATGCGACCTGGCCATTCAGACTGAAGTCACATTGAAAAATATCAGATTTAGGACCACATATGAAAGTGGTCTGGGTCAGATTTAGGACCACATATGAAAGTGGTCTGGGTCAGATTTAGGACCACATATGAAAGTGGTCCGGGTCAGATTTAAGACCACATATGAAAGTGGTCCGGGTCAGATTTAGGACCACATATGAAAGTGGTCCGGGTCAGATTTAGGACCACATATGAAAGTGGTCCGGGTCAGATTTAGGACCACATATGAAAGTGGTCCGGGTCAGATTTAGGACCACATATGAAAGTGGTCCGGGTCAGATTTAGGACCACATATGAAAGTGGTCTGGGTCAGATTAGTGCTGTTCAAACCGTCTTTAACAGATCAGATTCAGGTCACATATGGACACAAAAATCTGATTTGGGCCACATTTGCCTTCAATCTGAATGTAGTCTAACTCTTTTAAATCATATCAGTTTTTTTAAAATGAAAACCTCTTAACAGAGAATGAAATGGGTGTTCCTCACCTTCTTGCGGTACATGAGCTCGTAGCGGATCGGCGCGGGCTGGAACGGACGTGGTTTCGGGGACACGGCCCAGGAGATGGACAGACTGGTGGGGGTCCTCTCAACCAGCTGCATTGTTGTAATCTTAGGGGGATCTAAGGACAGACAGAACAAAGACTGTGAGAACAACATGGAAACATTTACTTCCCTTCAG
This sequence comes from Sphaeramia orbicularis, assembly GCF_902148855.1. NCBI lineage: Eukaryota > Metazoa > Chordata > Actinopteri > Kurtiformes > Apogonidae > Sphaeramia > Sphaeramia orbicularis. The sequence goes on from NC_043963.1 coordinate 53,996,719, forward strand.
AACGCACACTGTAAAAAGTGATTTTCAAGAAAGGGAAATGTACTTATTTTGGGGATATTTATTTGTGGGTTTTTTTTCTAGTTTTAAGTGCTGATAGAAGAAATATCTTGGCAGAGAAAGAATGTCACCCTTGTTTTTTGAACATATATCTTCCCTTTTCTAGGTCAGAATTTGCAGCTTATTTTGTGTCCAAATGATCTAGAAATGAGTTCAAATAATGTGCAACACCAGCAGCCAATGCTTTACCACATATGCAACCAATGTTTTCTCCTTATTTTAAGCAATAATCTGTCTTAGTTGAGCTGATCAATAAAGATGTTTGTTTGACATTGCTTTGTTTCTACAGACACTTTTACACAGAGATCCCAGAAAAAAGGTCAGATGTTGATCCCACTTTTTTTTTTTCCACCATTGACTGATTTCCACAGATAAGTCAAAGGAGGAACAGAGGTGAGACAGGCTGGACTTTTACACAGCGGACCTGCGTTCACCAATCAAAGGGGCGGGGATGAAACACAGCAAATAATGCAGGGGTGTCAAACCCATTTTAGTTCAGTTCCACATACAGCCTAATGTGATATAAAGTGGGCCGGACCAGTAAAATAATATCAATAATAGACTTCAATAATCAATAATAAACTTCTAAATAATGTCAATTCCAAAGTATTTTTTCTGTTTTTGAGCGAAAAAACTCAAATTCCGTAATAAAAATGTTTACATCTACAAACCATGCTTGAACAAAACATGAACAAATATGAAACTGAAAATTCTTAAGAAAAATAAGAGCAATTTTAACAATATTACACCTTAGTTTATCATTTATACATATGCATCACAACTTACAGATCACAGTGGGTCTACAAATACACAAAACATTTAATAACAGGCAGAATATTGTTAAAATTCCACATACTTCTTTTCAGAAATTTCAGGTTATTCACATTTTTTGCAAAAGGCTAGTCTGTAAGTGTAAACATTTTTGTGTAATTTTCCTTTTTTTTTACACTACAACATATAGAAAAATTTGTAGTTTTCATTATTTATAGGTTATTATGATAATATTTTACTGGTCTGATCCACTTGAGATTGAATTGACCTAAAATGATTCTAACATCCTTGATTGTTAATATCATCAGTATAAATTTTGCATTTCACAAATTCATCCCAGGGGCCAGACTGGACCCTTTGGAGGGCCGGATTTGGCCCCCGGGCCGCATCTTTGACACCTGTGGAATAGTGGGACGTATAACTTGCACGTCGAAAATACCCCGAGCATAGCGGTGTTGGCCCGTCTTTCACCGTTCCACAAATGTTCTCATGGACAGAGTCCTCCACCTGAAGAGCCAACAGCTGGTGGATGTGGGCGTGTCCCTGGTTCCACATCTGTCTGGTGGCGTTGATATGTTTGTTTACTGTGCACGGCCCACCCTCATTTTTAAATCCCCCCAGTGCAGGGGTCGCACACGCATCATCATCACCATCATCCAAACGTCCCACCTTGGTTGGAACCAGAGGTGTTCCTTTTCCACAGCGTTCCTGAATCCTGACTCCACCTTCATCAGGGCTCTGTTCTACCTCCAGAGGAGTTCCAGAGGTGGAACCACATGATCCACCATTTCATTTACACAGACGACGGAACAGAATAAAGGTGGAATATAAGAATTAATGACATTCTTGTGGTTCAAACATGTTCTATACATGAAATCATCTGGTATTACAAAAATGTTGTCATTAAAATTAAGTTACAATTAAATTGACACTTTGGCAATATTGTCATAGAACTGGCACCACTAGCTAACTAGCACTGTAAATAAGAATCTGCTCTTAATTGTTTGTCTGGGTAAATAAAGATTAAATAAAAATTTAAAAAAATATTCCTGGAACAGAAGCGCTGTGGAAAAGGGGCTCGTGTCTTTGACAGTAGACAAATGCATTGCCGTTGAATTCAGACAGATTATTGCCTAAAATAAGGATAGAACATTGGTTGCATATGTGGTAAAGCACTGGTTGCTGGTGTTGCACATTATTCAAGCTCATTTCTAGATCATTTGGACTCAAAATAAGCTGCAAATTCTGACCTAGAAAAGGGAAAATATATGTTTGAAAAACAAGGTTGACATTGTTGCACTGCCAAGATATTTTTTCTAAACTAGAAAAATAAACAGATTAGTATCCCCAAAATAAGTACATTTCCCTTTCTTGAAAATCCCTTTTTGCAGTGTTGTAAAAAAAAGAACTGTCAAACAAACATCTTTATTGATCAGCATCATAAACGTTTGTGTGGTTCCAACACAGATCATGATATATGACAGTAAATGTGTCTGTGCTGTCTCCTGCACCGATTAAATCTGAACTCATTCCCACTCCTGCTGCACAACTGGACCTGCAGAGCGGTCAGTGAGTCTCAGATACCATCTGTCATCACTGCAGCGCAGATAAAACCACCGCAGCGCCTCCTATCAGCCACGCTCACCTGTGTACTGCAGAGACGTAGTCAGAGCGCTGGTGGACGGCCTGTTGTCCCTGGGCAAGGCATGACTGGCCAGCACCGACACTCCGCTATGAGCCTCCACGGTGAAGGTGTAGTTGAGGTCCGTGTCCAGGTCGCTCACCGTCACCTTGGTGTCGCTCAGGCCAGCGCTGGACGGGTCGTAGCGGATTTTCTCCCCGCAGGCCTGGCACACGGAGCCCTCGCAGCGCTGACATTCCACACTGTAGGTGATGTCAGAGCGTCCGCCGGTGTCCTCAGGTGGGCTCCAGGTGAGGAGGAGTTTACCTGAAGACAGCTGAGTGGTGGTGGCCACAAGGTCCCGGGGGGCCGAGGGGAGACCTGGACCCAGAAAGAAAAAAGAGCAGAATACAGGACGTTACAAACCAGTATGAACAGCACAGAAGGATGGGCCAACTCTGACCACAATACAGACTGTAGATGTAGGATCCTTTCTGATCCTGTTCCTCTGTAATCCTCCCACAGATCCCACTGATCAACAGTCAGAATCATCTGAATATCAGAATCAGAATACTTTATTAACCCCACGGGGAAACTGTTGTCTGTTACAGTCACTCCATTCAAGTAAAATAAAAAAGTAGCAGGAAAGAAATTATCAATGCAACAAAAAAGAAAACCAGAAGCACTCGAAGAGCGCAGAACTCCACCAAGGCAGATCAGTGGGCCCCTGTGGCCCCCCACCCCCGATCACCACCAAAATTTAATCATTTGTTCCTTGTGCCAGTATCAACATTTCCTGAAATTTTCATCCAAATCCGTCCATAACTTTTTGAGTTATCTTGCACACACACACACACACACACACACACACACAGACAGACAGACAAACCAACGCCGACAACAACATAACCTCCTTGGTGGAGGTAAAAATCTATATTTACATAGAAATAAAGCTCTAGTTGAAGTTGAAACACATGCAAGGGAAAGAGCAAATTTCTGTTCTATATGCAGTACTTATCTCGCATGACAAGGAATCTAGTCATGATAGAAGGAGGGCATGGAGTTCAGTTTATATATTATGGAAGATATTGGAGAAGATGAGTGGGCAACAGCTTGTTTAAAAGCTCAGTCACAAACTATTTATACTGGAATGAAACTACTGCAACATAAGTGGCTAATGAGGACGTACATAAGCCCTGAGAAACTCAGTAAATGGTCCCCCAACATTCCAGATACATGTGTCGAATGTTTGACAGAGAAAGGTACTTTAATTCTTTGTGTATGGGAATGTCCTAAGCAGGTGGATTTTTGGAAAATGGTTGTCTACACTCTAAGTAAAATCACTAGTATCCAGGTACCCTGCTTAAGCAGGGATCTGTCCTCCTCTCCCAGGCCCTCACTGTCCACCTGTCAACTAACCACCTCAGTGAATTCCTCTTCTCCTTCCCCATCTCCAGCAGCCTACACCTCTGCCTTGCTCTTCCCCATTCCTGTCATATCCAGGTCTCGTATGGGGTTCCACTCTGCTAAAGGCATCGTAGGTGGTTGACACAAATCCCATTACACACAGCGGACACGAACACCATGATGTCACCACCACCTAGCCGGTTTGGATTACTAAATGCACGTTCCATTGCCAATAAATCCTTCTCCCTAAATGAGCTTTTTACCAACAGGAACTTGGATGCATTATTCCTGACGGAGACGTGGCAGAGGGATGGGGAGTTCATTCATTTAAATGAACTGTGCCCTCCTGGCTGCTCTGCTGTTGGTCAGCCCCGCCCCTGTCGCCGGGGCGGTGGCCTTGCTGTAGTGCACCAAGACAAATACATATGCAGAGGGATGAGCACCGATGACTTTCCCTCATCTGAGTCACAAATGATCCAGATTGGCTCGTCCAGTGTGTTCTACTGTTTCTTAATCTACCGTCCCCCTGGCCCTGCTGGTGCCTTCTTAAGCGATTTCAGTGATTTCCTAACATCAATAATAAAACTGGAGAAGGTTTTAATTCTTGGGGATTTCAATCTGCACATCGATAACAATTCATCCAGCCCAGCAATGGAACTTTTAGCCATGACTGACACTTTTAACCTCAAACAACATGTATGTGGCCCCACCCACAGAAAGGACATACCCTGGACCTGGTTTTCTCATTGGGCTTACACGTCACAAATGTGTGTGTTGAGGATGTCCACTTGAGTGATCATTGTGGTGTGTTTTTTGACTTATGTGTGCCTCTTGAGCCCAAGCCTGCACCTAGAAGGGCCAAGAGGAGATTATCACAGAGTCCACAGCCCAGGATTTCCGTGCCCTGTTTAACCCTAGTCTTCTTAATGAGTGTCCCGATGTTGATGAGTTTATCCAGTGCTTCTCCACACACTGCAGCTCTATTCTGGACCAGGTGGCTCCCGTGAAAACTAATGTCACTCGTAAGTGGTCTTGTCCCTGGATAAATGAAAACATCTTAAACCTAAGGAGAACTTGTCGCAAAACTGAGCGTCTTTGGAAATCAACCCAGTTGGAAGTACACAGGTTACATCTTAAAGATCTCATAACCTCATTAAATAAAATGATTAAGGAGGCAAGATCCAGCTACTTCCACAAACTTATAGCCACAAACAAGAAAAACCCCAAAGTAATCTTTGACACAATCCAGTCCATTGTGTCCCCTGCTGTCCCTGCTGCCCCTGTGCTCTGTAAAGCTGACAGCAGTGACTTCCTAAACTTCTTCACAGACAAGATCAGGGATATTAAACACAATATCCCACCACCCTCTGGCCGTCTGACCCTAGCTGATCCCCCTCTGCAAACCTGGTCCTCTTTCGACCCTGTGACACTGGATGACATCTCAGCACTTTTATCCAAAACGAAACCCTTCTCCAACTCTGCAGACATCCTCCCCCATAAGCTCCTTGTCAGTGTCTTTGACACTATTGGACCATGGGTCACAAAGTTTTTTAACCTGTCGCTCTCAACTGGTTTGTTTCCCAGCTCCTTCAAACAGGCCATCATAGAACCTAAACTAAAGAAAACCACACTGGACCCCACAGACTTCAAAAGCTACAGGCCCATTTCAAAGCTCCCCCTATTGGCCAAAATCCTTGAGAAGGCAGTGTCTAAACAACTGACAGCTTTTCTGGAGACACACCAGATCTATGACACTTTTCAGTCTGGGTTTAGACAACGCCGCTCAACAGAAACCGCACTATTAAAAGTGTCTAGTGACATCCTGATGGCGGCTGACTCCGGGAAATCCACGGTCTTGGTCCTGCTAGATCTGTCCTCGGCCTTTGACACAGTGGACCATCCCATAATGATTGAGAGACTGAGGGACCTGGTAGGGATGTCAGGTCCTGTGCTAGACTGGTTCTCCTCTTACCTGACCGGCAGAAGCTTCACTGTGTCAATAAACAACTTCCAATCTGACTCAGCGGATCTACTGTGTGGTGTGCCCCAAGGCTCTGTCCTGGGACCAGTGCTATTCTTACTCTATGTCCTCCCACTTGGCCACATTATCCAACAGTACAGTGATGTCTCCTATCATCTATTCGCGGATGACATCCAGATATACTGCTCCTTTAACTCCTCTGAGCCCCACAAACTGAGTTCCTTAATCAACTGCTTGTCAGAGCTGAAGCAGTGGCTAAATGATAACAGCCTCCAGCTGAACTCCAGCAAAACTGAGACCCTCATCATTGCCCCGGATAGTGCAATCCCAGGGATCAAACATCACCTTGGAGACCTGAGTTCCTTGGTAAAGACAAAACTGAGGAATCTGGGTGTCATCTTTGACCAGGACATGTCTTTAGAATTCTACTCCAAACACCTAGTCAAAAACTGTTTCTTCCACCTACGCAACATCTCCAAACTCAGATCTATGGTGTCCACAAATGAGCTCGAGATGATCGTTCACGCTTTTGTATCTTCTCGCTTAGACTACTGCAACAGCCTGTTTACATGCTTAAACAAGAAGGAGCTGGCCCGTCTACAGTTTGTCCAGAACTCTGCTGCCAGGCTCCTGACCCGCACAAACAGGAGAACCCACATCACTCCCATCCTTAAATCTCTCCACTGGCTCCTGTTCTATATCGTCTTCATTTCAAAATTCTTGTGCTAACTTTCCGGGCCCTACATGGCCAGGCCCCTGCATACATTGCTTCCCTGATCCAGCCCTACAGCTCGACTCGTAGCTTGAGGTCTTCAGGACAGCACCTGCTGATGGTTCCACGCACCTGTTTTAGCACACGTGGTGACAGGTCTTTTAAAGCTGTGGCACCACGTCTATGGAATGACCTGCCTCTACACCTACGGTCCATGGACTCTGTAGAGAGCTTTAAGAAACACCTCAAAACCCTCCTGTTCAAAAAGGCTTTTTAGTCTCCTACCTGACCCAGGACCACCACAGACTGATTACACTCTATGTATTCATCATAACGTACTCCATGTGTCATCCCCCCCCCCAGTCTCTCTATATCTCTATCGCTCTCTCTTTTCTCCTCCTTTACTCTCTCTCTCTCTCTTTAACCCCAACTGGTCAAGGCAGACGTCCATCCTTCAGGAGTCTGGGTCTGCTCCAGGTTTCTGCTGTTAAAGGGAAGTTTTTCCTTCCACTGTCACCAATCACAAGTGTTTGCTCCTGAAGGATTCTGTTGGGTCTCTGTAAACTTAATTTGATTCTGATTTGAATTGATAAAGCACTTTGTGACTCTGTCTGTGAAAAGTGCTCTATAAATAAAATTTACTTAACTTACTTTACTTTAAGCAAAACTTTGTATTTTAGGGATATATCCAGATAACTTTTCTGTCAACTCTATGTATAAGACTGATCAACTTTAGTGATTTACTGATTTATTCCACACATGCAAAGACATTTAACATATATGCACTAGCAAAAAATACATAATAAAACAAATATCAAGAATCATAACAATCTTAGACAGAAGAAAAGCACAATAGTTCCATTTACATTTACCCAAAAAGGGGTGGGAAGAAGTGCAATTTACTTAATCCCACCTCCTCTCCCTACAATATTATTAATAATATATGTCCCTCTTCCTTTTACATTACTCCTCTATATTTATATATCTATTCACACACACAAACACACACACACACACACATTCATCCATATACACATATATATGTTTATACATATACACAACATACAAATACACTTATAATCTTTTATCGATGTCTTTCTGAGTCGTGCTGGTGAATAAATAAACAAATAATAACTAACTGAAGGAAGTAAATATATACATAAAGAACAGTGAACATATGGTGACAATTAATAACCCTCATCCCTATGTTCCATCCCATGTTCTTAAAAGTGTTTTTGAGTCGTCTTCTGTTTGAACATTCCTTGTGCTCCTCCCTCAGTCTATTCTTAACTAACTTTGGCCTCCTGCAGGCCAGGAGGATGGTTGTTTTATCTTGGAGAGAGACTCGAGTATCCTCTACACAGTCCTGGATTAGAGAGATGGGTGTTGTGTGTCACATTAGAAAAGTGAACCTATGTAATCAGGGGTAAAGCGCAAGAATTTGAAGAGGTGTGGATACCCTTAATGGACTTTCTCAACCAACAATAGATTATTGTCATCAATAAAGCTATTGAGTGACAGCTTCCCTTTTTTTTCTTCTTCTTTGTGTGCGCTATCATATTATTATATTATATTATTATTATATTATTATATATTATTATATTATTTTTTATAATTATTCTTATTTTATTTTTCTCTTACACAGTTTTGTGTGTGTGTGTGTGTGTGTGTGTGTGTGCGCACGCAGTGAGGTTAGTTTGAATTTTATTGTGCAATTAGCGTGGTATGTGTTGATGTGTTATGTATGTTTGTCTATTGGAAATCAATAATAAGCAAAAAAAAAAATGTTGTGGTTATAATGAGGAACTCAACAGTCTGATGGACACGGGTTCAGTGGAATCCACCTGAGACTGAGCAGCACGACATGAAGAGTCCAGACCTGAACCACAGAGTCCAGACCTGAACCACAGACTCCAGACCTGAACCACAGACTCCAGACCTGAACCACAGACTCCAGACCTGAACCACAGACTCCAGACCTGAACCCCATTGAGAATCTCTGGGATGTGATGGACTAGACCTTACACAGTGGTCTGACTCCCCATCATTAAGACAGGATCTTTGTCAAAAGCTAATGCTACTATGGATGGAAATAAATGTTGTGGCATTGATTGTGACTTTGCATAAATATTGTGTGGCAGAACCAAAGCCATGGGGAATGTGTGCTGTAGTTAAAGCTAAACTGTATGGAGGAGTTTTGAGTCCAGGCTGTGTTTAATGTATTAATAAAAAGGGTAATGGTTCCAGCTGACCCACACCCAGTCTGTATGTGATCTGGACTTCTGTTCAGGGGTTGATGCAGTAAAAACTGGCCAATAAACTGGATTTCCATTGTCACTGCAATATCAGCACCCAGAAAAAACAAATTGGCTGGAATGTCATGAATAGAAATCGGAAATGATGGAAAATAATCACACTAACAAACAATAAATGGGAAAACATAGTTATCATTCAAATAGAAAACATGTGAAATAACTTGTGTCATTCTTCATGCAGCGGTCATAGAATATTCAGTGTTTGGGGTCTATATTAGCAGCAGACCAATGAAAAGCTAACAGCTACAGCTAATGCACACAATATGTTTTTGTTTATTTGTTAAAGTCATATTGTTTTTGCATTGGTGCATAAATTCGTCACATCTTCATCATACGGAACCATTCTACAGCTGCAGGAGTAAACCTTTAGATTTTTAACAGGCTTTTCATTTATTTAGAGTTTTTCTGTAAAAATCATTATGAGAATCAAATATAGTGACATAATTAACAGTTCATTTGTGTCTTGGCTTCTGGGTTTATTTTATTTTATTTTATTTATTCATTCATTTATTTTTTCCTGGGTTTATTTGAATGCTTAAGGTCTTCCTCACCTGAGCAGGATCCAGTTGGAGGGTCATTGGGGGCCCGGTAGAAGCCGTCCATGCAGGGACAAATGGACGCCCCAGACCCTGCCGTCTGGGTGTTAGAAGGACAGCGCTCACACTGGTCTACAGACGCTTCAGCTTTGAAGAAACCAGCTGGACATTCTGCAAACACAACAACAGATTTGCATGAGCAGCTGAACGAAGACGGCAACCATTTCAGGAAACATCTGACAAGAAACAACACACATGGTGTTCAAGTGTCTGAAAGTAGGGACGTCCCGATCCGATCTAAAGATCAATATCGGCTGCAGATCTGGCATTTTTTAGAAGATCAGATTGGATGTAGTCACACAATCAAGCCGATCCACTTTGACATGTGTTTTCAGTGTGGTTACGCTGCCGGAGATAAAAAGAAAACATCATGCACCATGTCCGCTGTGTGGGAATACTTTTGTCTGGAAAGCAACGAAAGTCAAGCAACAACTTACAAGATGTGGAAACTGGAGGAGGAGAAGGAGGAGGAGCATCAGGGCTCACTTTAATACAACAAATTTGATTTGTCACTATCAAAAATATCACAGGACCAAGTATGAGAACTCCAAAGCTGCAGCAAAGCTGAATGTAGAGAACAGAGAAGAAAAGGAGGAGTCTTCCCTGATTTTTTATGTGTAAAATCTAAGTTACCCGATTGCTTGATTATTTATTTTTTTATATTTAAAATCTTATTTTAAAAGTTTTTTATAAGTTTTTATAAGTTATAAAGTTTTTGTTTTATATAATTTTTTATAAGAGGTATAATATACCACAGACACTGGATTGGATTGGACTTTGTTCTTTATATGACCTGACTTAGTGAAGGTTTGTTAAAAAATGAATAAATAAATAAAAATGTTGTTGGTTATCTTATGAAACATAATAAAAACCTTTGGTCATACTTTGGTTGTATTTCATTTTAATGGTGGGAAGAGCTATTTTGATGTTAACCATACACCACAAATTCAAACAACAAACAGTTTGTTATAAAATCAAAATTTAATAGTAAAAAGTATCAGTATCAGATCAGTATCGGCAAAACTAATTGTAATCGGATTGGAAGCAAAAAATTCCAGATTGTGACATCAGTATGTGAAAGGCTATAAGTTAATTGTATGAACTCTTCACCCTCAGTGCATCAGACCAAGGCTGAGTGGGTGCATTATTAAATAAGGGCTAAAGGTCAGATTTGGACAAGTGAGACGTAGGACAGAGACAACACAGGCAGGGCTCTGCACACTGTTGACTCTGCTCATTAAAACACTGGCCGGTCCTTCCAAGGCGCTGATCACATGAGCCCAGGCCTGAAACTCAAAGACTGCCTGCCTCGTCGACACTCCTCTTCACTCTTCAACCCTCTCTCTGCTGCTGCTGCTTTCTTAGCGTCTCTCAACAAACACAACCAGTCATCCCACATTCCATGACAGTAAGTCAGTCTCAAAGCAGCAGAAAAACAGGCAAACAAAAACAACAAAGTGCACAAGCCTTACCGCTCTGTTTGTTTTTTTCCATTCTGAGACCCACATGCCGACTTTTGAAACTGTATCACTTAGATAAGATGACAGTTAATTTCACACATTCATCTGAGAATAAAGACAGGCAGGTAGAGCGTCCAGCTGTGCGGAGCACTGCTGAAATATGAACTTAATACAGTGTGAAATTTCTGAGGGCGCGCACCATAAAGGAGAGTGAAAATGAGACGGCCCCCCTTTAACACTGTGAGAGCATTCCAACGACTGCTGCTCATGTCCTCACACCATCACACACTCACACACACACGATCATGTATGCACCGCACACATGGTCCGCACACCCGAATATATACACAAAATACACATACATGTATGTGAAGCACAGAAGGGTAAAGCTGACATCAGAAGAAGGATTAGGTCTGCTGCCCGTCACCTGTTCACGTCCCTCTGCACAGTCCATTCAGCCACAAACACACACGTATGGACACACGTATGGACACACATATGGACACACATATGGACACACATGTGGACACATGCTCACACATTTCCTTCCTTCCTACTCAGTTGTTTGACCACAGAGTTTAAATAGCTCATCACTAATGTCATAAGATGTTGACAGTGTAAATGAGAGCCACCGTGGTCCTTGGTCTAAGCCTTCACACCCTCAGTCTAAACCAAGGTCCATATGTACAATACATACATACATACATACATACATACATATATATATATATATATATATATATATATATATATATATATATATATATATATATATATATTAATAAAGTCCTGTCAAACGATTACAGTTTTTAAATTAGATGAATCACTGGGTTGCTGTGGATTAATTTCAATTAATCATGATTAAATATCATTCATTTTTAATCTATATTAATGGTGTTTCATTTTGCATGAACAAACAGACTCATTAAAGAAGTGAATACATCTGCACTTAAGGGGTTTATTCAACACCTTCAACAGTTCCAACTGTCCCCAACTGTTCCATCTTTGTTTTGTGTGTCCTCATATTTCCATCCAGAGGCCAACGTGCTGGTTCTGCTCTTCCATCTTTATGGGTTGGTTCTGCTGGTTCTGCTCTTCCATCTTTAATGGGTTGGTTCTGCTGGTTCTGCTCTTCCATCTTTATGGGTTGGTTCTGCTGGTTCTGCTCTTCCATCTTTATGGGTCGGTTCTGCTGGTTCTGCTCTTCCATCTTTATGGGTCGGTTCTGCTGGTTCTGCTCTTCCATCTTTATGGGTCGGTTCTGCTGCCTGTCACTACTGGATCAGCTGACCATTTGGTCATGCGCGTTAACTCTAACTCTACTGGGACAAACTGACCCAAATATGTCAGAGCAGACGTTCACAATTATTCTGCTGTAGATGGTTCATGGAGTTCACATTTATAATCACATTCATTAGGAGGATGGATTAATCTGAGTTACTGTGTTAATTTTGACAGCCCTAATATATATATTATACACATGTGATCTGGTTAAACTGCACAAACAGGCCTTGTAGAAGCCAATATTCCATAAAAATAAGACCAGATTGCCTTGTATTATACAAAAGGTGCCAGTGGTCGAAATGCATTTTGATTGGCTGGATTTCTTAACGCTAACAGTCCAACAACTAAAAGAACATAATAGGTAATAAAACAATATTATTAAATAGAGAAGTCATGCAAGTGTCTCACTCTTACAATACGGAACATAATCTTATTCCTCTGCTGAGATATTATGCAATCCATTTGTTTAGAGCTTGTTACTGGTTAAATCTAACTCAATATTAGATGGAATTTCTTAATAAGACAACCATTTCTTATTAGATATGTTTTCTTACAATGAGATTATTTATCTGGTAAAAAACATGCTTGGCAAGATTATTTTCCAGGAATCAAGACTTTTTCTTTCTCCAAGGTCCTTTTTTGTTTCACAGGGCCTTTGTGGACCACTCTATAGAAACACACGGTTCCATTTCAATGGGTTGATGATTGGAATGAAGCACACTGTTTCTATAAGTTAAAGAAGCATTAATCTCCCATACTTTCATGTAGAGCTGAAACGATTAATTGATTAGGTGCTTGAAGCGAATGCAAAAATTGACGATTCGATTAATCGACTCGAATTGATTGAAGGGAAATATTCTATTGCAGTTTTCCTGAATTGAAGCCTTTTTGTGCATCACAATAAGGGTCCATGTGAAACACAGCAGTGGAACCAATGTTTAACAGCAGAGAAATGAAGGAAACAAAGCTTTGATTCCGGAGAATTGTGGTTGAATGCTTTTTTTTTTGGATCACTTTGAGTCGATTAATCGTTTCAGCTCTACTTTCATGTGCTCATCATCATCATCAGCTCAGGAAATATGTACACAGATCATTACAAAAACTAAATCTCTCCCTCTCTTCATTTGCTATCATTAATTCATTTTTCCAGTTCACCTATAACTGGTCCGTCTGAAGTCTGAAGCTCCTGCTGGACTTTTCACTCCAGAAAGCAAGAGATTTTTGCTTGTGACCAAACTGCAAGTCCAGACTAAACAAGCTCAGTGAGAAAGAACCCTAAACACGAGAGAGTAAAATACATGAGAAGGAAAAAATACAGAGTATAAATGAAGATGATTATGGTAAAGGACAGATCAGACAGAGTAGAAAGGCCAAATGAGAGCCAAAGGAACTGAAGCGTATACAGTGAGATACTGAAGATCAGGCCAGTGACCGAGGAGAGGCAATGAAATATTAAGTTAAAGGTAAACACACATTCTCAATGTCAGATTCCAACAGAGGCGGGTTGAAGAGGAGAGCCAAGGACAAAGACAATATCAGATTCAGGCACAGATACTGTCTCCGCTCCACGGCTGCCGTTCACTGTGGCTCAACTCAATGAAGTTCACTTGGAAGCCACAAGTGACCACACACAAGACGGAAAGCACATGGCTCCCGCTCCATTTAAGTCATATCAAGGGGATTTACTCGATTGACCATGAGGTTCTCTTCGACTCCACTCAGCTTGTGGTTCGCCGAGTTGCGGCGGACCTGTGGTAAGGAGGTGTGCATGAACTGAGAAGCACGACAACAATGGCGGAAAGAAAAGCACTCAGCATGAGAAGAATCTGGAAGACTTTGCAGTTACTCAGTCCTCATCAAGACACCTTCTCCTCTCTATGTTGGCCAGATGTTTCACTAACAGCCAAAGCTACTCATTAACGCAAATGAGGTAGAAGACGGCCGAGGCAAACACAAGAAGTGGGATGGAGGAACAGAAGGTTGAAGAAAGAAAGAGAGGTATACTGTATCCTGCTGAGGACTGAAGAAAAGAGAGGGAGAAAGAAAAGACACAGGCCAGGCCAACGTTTCTATTGAGAAGGGGGAACAGCTGCTGCCTCAAACCCGGATTCATACCCCTACCTCTCCTCCTCGTAATCCTCAAATTCCTTCCCCCCCTCCCTTCTCTCCTCCCATTCCTCACTAAAAGGGCTCCCAGCTAACCCATTAGCATTGCTATTCACCACTGACCAGCAGGCAAGGAAAATGCCATGCCACTCAAATGTTGAGAGAAAAAAAAAAGCACACACACAAGCACTGCAGATGGGAATAGACGAAATGCCACATGGCAACTGAAAAGAGGAGGACTAGCCTCTTTTTGGCGCTACAATAACGACTGCAATGTATCGTGGTCATGCCTGCGGAGATGATGGCCTTACACAGTGAGCCACCTCTATAATCAAGATGCATTCCAGTGCACACCACCCAACAGAAGACTAGTAGCAGAGCGCCTTCACTGCAACTTCAGTTTCAACCCAGTTCACAGTTGCAGAGATGGCAGAGTTTGTGTTCCTCACACACGAGCCTCAGTGACAGTAAATGAAAGTAGATGACTCTCAGCTGACATTTTTAACAATGGGATTCCTCGATAAAAGAGCAAAGTGCAGTGAAAGGAAACTTCCTGGTTCCATGAAGAAGGGGAGGGTTGGTGGACGGAGGGGGATTTAGATTGTTGCTGGACACAACAGGAAGCAGGAAGTGTGAGGCTGACGCAGCGCTTCCTTCCTAAAGCAGCCAATCAAAGCGCGGAAACACAAGGGAGTGTGACCAAGAGAAGAGACTAGAGCACTGAGACAGAATAAAAGCACAGAAGGAGACCGACATGTACCAACACTGGTGCAAAACCTGAGTCCAAGCTCAAGTCTCTCAACCTCAACTGAGTTTAACCATCTGACAAACTTTTTCCTCCCCTGTTTCTGCAAAGACGGCCACTGTTTGTCATTTGAGAGGCCCCATGCGTCTTGAGTGGCTCTGTGTTTGTTTATTGAGTCAGTGCAAGGGCCGGCTACATTCTGGGAGCCCGAGTGGCTCTGGAGTGGGAACCCCCCCGCAAGCCAAGGGCCTCTGGGTTCTGTCGGCTGAAGTTAAGATGGATGAGATGGTGACAGTGATGAATGCATGCTCGGATAGATGGATGAATGGGTAACATGGTGGCTTGACAACAGAAATCGCCCTCAGGACCAGAGGACTAAGTGGTATAGAGGCCCCCCTCAATCGAGTCCAGCGCTTGGCTTTTAAAGGCAGAAAGGTCACGTCTGCCTCGGGGTAGTTGTAAGTTAAACTGTGCATGGCTTACAGGGAGTCGGTGGCCAAGTAAAACAAACACATGCACGAAGAAAGAGGAGGAGGAGAAGGAGGAGGAGGAGGAAAAGGGAAGAAAAAGTTGCAGCAGCGTCTCATGGGGAGGGATGTTAAATTCAGAAGTACAGACAGTTTAGCCATAACATTTAGGCAAAATAAATCTGCACAAAATAAATACAATATATGGATTCATAGCAGTACAACTCCCCAAAGACATCTGAGACAAGAGTCCCTGCTTTGTCTGCGCTGCCCTCAGTTAGCGCTCTCCTCCCCACTCCCTTTATTTTCATTCCTGAGTTGGTCAGAGCCGTAATTGCAATATGTCATGTCATTTTGTTTGTATGGAGGGTGACAACATGTCATTAGCATTTTGGTGGAGTAAGTTTGCGGTGGAACAATGGGGGTCTCTGATGGGGGAGGTGAGCCAGTAACATGAGCCAGGGGTCACTGAGGTAGAGGAGGAGGGGAGGGGCGGGGGGGTAGAGAGCAGTAAAGGTGTAGCGGCTGTTGGAAGTGTGTGAGGAGGTGGAGGTGGGGGGAACATTAGTCAAAAGGATTAGCTGACCAATGGAGCAGCTGTAAGGGCATTACATCTGTTTTACAATTGCACTCAGGCTTTCATCTAGGGTTGTTAACAAACACAATAAATTCCCCGATCCCCTTTCTCCTCTCATTCCCTCTGTCCACTCATGGAGACAGGGGGAGGGATAAGTGAAAAGTGGAGTCAGGATACATAAAACATGTCCTGAAATGAAATGAAGCAGATACTTTAGAGCACAGGTGTCAAACATGTGGCCCGGGGGCCAAATCTGGCCCACCAAAGGGTCCAGCTCGGCCATTGGGATGAATCTGTGAAATGCAAAAATTACACTGAAGATATTAACAATCCTTTTAATTCAGGTTCCACATTCAGACTAATGCTGCATTTCCACTACGTGGAACCGGCTCGGCTCGACTCGACTCTGGTACCAGGTCCTATTCTTGGAGATCGTTTCCATTACAGGATACTACCCACTTTACAGTCCCTGGACATCATACCGATGCGGCACGTTACCTCCGTGTCATCTGCTCAGAGAGTTGCTGATAAACTCGCTCATTGCGTGTTGTCTTGTCAAGCTCATACTGTATTTTTACGTCTGAACCTCCTCGACAAACCATGGTGTAGTTTGACAGGCCGTCATCATGTGCATTAACCTACCGCTATTTTTACTGTAAACTTCCACATCTGTTTTTGTAAAATGGCGGGTCACAGAGACAACTCTGACCAATCAGTGGTCTGCAGTGTTTACATGTCACGTTTTAGTATCTGGTCCCCAGTCCTGGAACCTCAGCGGAGGTGATACCAAAAAACTAGTACCGGGTACCAGAGTCCAGGCCCGTTTTCGTAATGGAAACGCAAAAAGGTAGAGTCGAGTCGAGTCGAGCCGATACCACGTAGTGGAAACTCGGCATAATTCAATCTCAAGTGCGTCAGACCAGTAAAATACAATCATAATAACATTAACATAATGACAACTCCAAATGTTTCTCTTTGTAAATGTAAATATTTTCATGTATTTACACTAAAAGTACAATTTTGCAAAAATGTGAATAACCTGAATGTCTTGAGAGAAGCAAGTGCAATTTTAACAATATTCTGCCTGTTACTCAATGTCTTGTGTGTTTGTAGATCCACTGTGATCTGTAAGTTTTAATGTACACGTGTAAATGATAAATTGAGGCAGAATATTGTTAAAATTACACTTATTTTTTCAGTTTGTTCATGTTATTCACATCTTCTGAAAGAACAGTTTTCAAATGTAAACCTGTTCATAATGTACATTTCCTTTTTTTCTTCTAAAACATGGAGAAAAGTTTGAATTTGATATTATTTATATATTATTATGTTATTATTTTACTGGTCCGGTCCACTGCAGATCAAATTTAGCTGAATCTGGCCCCTGAACTAGAATTCAATTCAATTCAACTTTATTTGTATAGCCCAATATCACAACAAGGTTATCTCAAAGGGCTTTACAGAGGCAGTTGGAGTAAACAACAGTCAAATAAACAGCAAGAAAATGAGTAGTGTCCAGGGCATCCCCCGTCCTTAGACCCTCCTTCTCAGCAAGGAAAAACTCAAACCCAGTGGGAAAAGGGAGAAACCTCGGGGAGAACCACAGTGAAGGAGAGATCCACTCCCATGGACGGACAGGCTATAGATGCACCAGGACTGATGGACGTCCATTTGCAGATGTAGTTCTAGTCTGCAATGAGAATGAGTTTGACACCCCTGATTTAGAGAAATCCATCCTGGTTGACCTGACGTGGAAGTCACAGGCAGTTTCCAGAGGCTACGACCACAGTCACATGACCATGTTTCCCCTTGTTGCTGGTCCCGTCCAGACACCCAGGTGGTAAACACAACGCCGTCACACCTCAACACGTCCAGCCAACAGGTCACAAACATCCGTCTGCTTCCTGGTTAGGGGGAAGTGGCCAAAATGGGACCAAATGCACCAATAAACAAAATGACTTATCAGGCAGGACAACAAAATGGAAAGTGGCTGAGTGAAGCTGCTGAGCGCAGGTCGACAATGGAAAGGCCTGAGCCAACGGGTCAGGGAGTCACAGAGGGATTAGGTGACCTCCGGTTTCCGCTCTGGGCTCGTCCTGTTACCAGTGAAGGGGGAGGGGGGCTGTGTGGTGGAGGGGGGGTGACTGACATGAGGGAAGGAAAGTGCTGACCTCATACACCAGTACAATACAATGCACTTCACATTGCTCTGGACCCCCCCCCCTTTAAAAACACACACTGACACACACAGATACACAGCCTGTACACGCAGGAATGTCACCAAGAGGAAATATGTCGCAACGTCCCCATCACAACTACCACACAAAATAAAAAATCCAAGAGTTGTTGAGACTCCGCTATTCGAGTTATGGCATTCTGGACACTTAAAAAGATGAATGAGTGGAATACAATTAAACACAACAAAGTGGTCAACAAAAAACTAGAGAAAGGCATTCATACTTTGCCTGGAATGTCAGTGATATTATGAATCCACAAGCAAAACTTGTGAGGATACCGTGGTAGCTAAAAGTCATGATTTCAACATTAAATTCAATAGTTGGTTGTTCATCAACATTAGCAACGAGCTACTGAAGCACACTGGACGAAGCTCCAAAACTCCCAAACACTTTCAGATATGACTGAAACCTCAAAAGTACCTCAAAAACATTGACAATTCGACTGCATTGCAATTTCAACTGTATTGTAAGCAGAAATGAACCGCATTTATTCAGCTCATACAGGCTCTGACTAATCTGACTGCAGTTTTTCTACATCAGTGTTGGCAGAAAGTTAACATGTGACACAAGTTCAACAGTGAGCTAAAGATCCAGAAATGTGCCTGAGGGAAAAGAAGAGTGAAAACTCATTTAAATTCACCAGACCTGTAATACATCTTAGAACTGACGCTAATTTGCTGCATATTAAATGTAAAAGGCTGTTACCCTAAAACTAAACAAATGAAAACAGGTTTTATTCAACTAATAAACTCCTGGAAATTTTTATTGATAAGCAGAAATTTTTCGGTTGTTCCTGATGTGCGTCAAATTTTCATCTTAAAATGTGAACATGTAAAAATAAAATGTGGGTTCAAAGTGACATGCAGGTATGCTGAAAACCCAAAAAAGAAATATTTGCATAAATGAAAAATGCAGCTACAGGTAGCGGATTAACTGAATGTTCCTTAACACTGCTTTAGCAGGGGTGTCAAACTCATTTTAGTTCAGGGGCCACATACAGCCTAATAGATATAAAGTGGGCTGGACCAGTAGAATAATGTAAATAATAGGATAAGAACTTATAAATAATATCAACTCCAAAGTCTTTATGTTTTTGAGGGAAAAAAGTAAAATTCCGTAATGAAAATGTTTACTTCTATGAACCGTACTTGAACATAACATGAACAAATATGAACAACCTGAAAATTCTTAAGAAAAATAAGTGTAATTTTAACAATATTACACCTCAGTTTATCATTTATACATGTGCATCACAACTTATAGATCACAGTGGATCTACAAATACACAGAACATGTAGTAACAGGCAGAATATTGTTAAAATACTACATACTTCTCTTAAGACAGTTTAGGTTGTTCATATTTTTTGTGAAAGGCTAGTCTGTAAATGTGAACATTTTTGTGTAATTTTACTTTTTTGATACTAAAACAAAAAGAAAAATTAGCTTCTTTTCATTATTCATAGGTTATTATGATAGTATTTTACTGGTCTGACCCACTTTAGATTGAACATCCTTGATTGATAATTTCTTCAGTGTAATTTTTACATTTCACAAATTCATCCCACAGGCCGGATTGGACCCTTTGGTGGGCTGGATTTGGCCCCCGGGCCGCATGTTTGACACCTGTGCATTAAAGCCTTAACTATTGGTGACATCTTCCAAATCACAACAGTAAAACATACTCTAATCCACATTAAAGAGTAATATAGGCCATGCCATCTCAGCTTTGCAACATTTCCTGTCATCTTCTTCAGAGTAATTGTCTGCACTTTGCTGAATCCAAACATGGCTCAACATGATGGTGCATGACACCACTTAAAAGTGTCTTACACGTCCCCCCATTATTTAACCAGCTCCCTCAAGTTCAGCCCGCGAGGCAGACGTTACCTTGGCACGAGATCTGAGCAATCTACAAAGTCAAAGTAATCACAGAGGCTGAGGAAGGAGAAGAGAAGTGGTAGCAGAATGTGCATCTAAATGAGCAGCGATGTCCAATAAGGCTAAGACGTACTTTTACAGAGATAATCTGCAAGGATCAAGAGCCAAGGGAAATCAGTAGAGCAGAAAATTTCAGTGTGGGGATTATCCTGCAGGAGTGAGATGATTCCATTATGTGAAATCCACCATCAGTCAACTAAATCAAATCCCTGAGATCCAGAGGTGGGGTCTTGTGTTCACTTGTCTTTGTATAATACCCCATTAGATAAGATGAAACTGCACCAGACTTTGGTCTTAAAGCTGCGGGAGACTTTTGTGACCAATATTTCATCAGATCTGTCAAACCTCAGTCATATCTTCAGTATCACAAATCTGTTCGTCTGTCTGTCATTACTCACCTGAGTCTCTTTCCTCACAGTGAACAGTTTCTTAGTTCCATCCACCAGAAACAAACCATGTGTTTACAAACAGAGCCGGGAAGGAACTCGGGCATCCGACGTGCATTGTGGGAAAGGGAGGTTTGCAGGCAGCGCAACCATATGATATTATATGGATGAAACAAACATGACGCGGAAATGACTGAAACGCGGAAACGGCTGGAGGAATATGCATGGAGGGAAGAGAGCTCCTGCCGTTTCTGCGTCGTGTCTGTTCCAGCTGCTGCTGTCAGACAGCGGCACGAACCGACATTTCCCGCAATGCACAAAATTCCGAACATGCCCGAGTTCCCTTCCGGCTCTGTTTGTAAACTCATGGTTTGTTTCTGGTGGATGGCACTAAGAAACTGTTCACTGTGATGCAAGAGATTCAGGTGAGTAATGGCAGAAAGACTAACAGATTTGTGATACTGAGGATACGACTGAGGTTTGACAGATTTGATGAAAAATTGGTCACGAAAGTCTCCTGTACCTTTAAAAGGCTTGGGTTGTTCATAATGAACAGGTTGGCTCCAGATCTGAGCAGAGTTCCATGAAGCACACATCTCTGACCTTCTATAATGTTCCTTTCCCTTTGAATAACAGAACGACTCTAACCTCAATAAGACAATCCAACACTTAAGAGACTCATTCAGAGCAACAAGACACAAACGGACTGCTCACATTTACACTGGACCTTCACTAAATGTCTGTTCCACAACCACTTTGTGAACACCGCCAGCTGGTTTCTGGTCTTCGCCTCTCCGCTCGAGACAGATTGGCAGCATTGTTCATATTTAGCCTCTATTTATCTTTACGAGTCAGTTGGGGAGAAATGTATTTACCAGGGAGCGAGCGCAGAGCTGTACACAGCCCAAATAGTCCCATCAGGGCCGTGTGAAACGGGATGTTTAAACTCTATTGGTGTCGTATTCATGACCCGCACACCAGCCAAAAATAACAGTGGCTCTATGATTTACCAGACAACAAGAAACCAACACAAGGAGGAAAAAAGGGTTTGTTTGCCTGTAAGTTTGTTGAACTTAGGACAGATTGTGCATCAGTGTACCTCTCTGGAGTAAACTGCATTAAGGACTGAAAAAGGGGGATGGAAATGATGTTTTCAGACAGCAAACTATCAAATAAATAGAAGACAAGAGGTGGAAAACTGTGGCCAAAATAGAAGGGCTCCTCATGGACAGGCAGGATGTGGACGGACGAGTGGAGAACGGGAAAAGAGATGCACAAAGGCGAAGAGCGCAGAAGTGGTAGTTAAAAAGCACAAACACACCCAAGTCAATTACTACCCATACAAATCATTCACCACAGCACACAGTCACAACTACAACTTAGTCACCAACTGTTTGTTACATCATCTGAGGATGAGTTTGGAGACAGAGATGCAGAAGGAAAGAGGGGGAGAAAAGGAGAAAATAAGGGATTTATGGGAACCTTTTTGGCAAGAGGAATAATGACTTTACTGGAACTTAGTGGACTGTTGTTCCACCAAGACGCCATATTCTCCAAAACACCAAAACTAAAAAACTCAGCCAGGCAAATACTGGACATTGTATGCTTTTTTCTTCTTTTTTTTTGGAGGCTTGTAGAAACCATAATGAGGGATTAAAGCCCTATTTGTTTGCCGTCCGCAGTGTGCACAGGGCTTAAGTGCAGCTGATGAGGTGTGGACTTGGACAGTCGAACACAATTCCGAGGAAAGGCCGGGACAGCTCACGGTCTTTTGTGGGGTGACATACGGTGTGCCTTTTCTATTGTGCCAGGGAGGATTATGGGTAAGGAAGGGCGTGATACGCAGGGGAGGAAAACTTTGTCAGTGTCAACAGTGAGTCACGAGTGGAAACCCACGACTCCTGCTCTCACGTTATAAACCAACCACTTAACTGTGAAAAACAGTTACGATTTTTTTGCCTGGAATTTAAATGAAGAATGTTAATTTTCACATGGAGGGCATTAAAAGCACGACATCCTGGTCGGTCTGAGGCAGGGGCCAAATGGAACAACAAAGAGGGAAAACTGTTTCCACCATGCTGTATTTATGTATATAACCATATGTTTTCCTTCACTACTGGATAGCAACATAAAATTAACCCTGCAATTTGAGACACTTACATTTTATTTGGGTATTCTTAAGTCATGTTGATTCTATTACACTACACTGGAAAACACCACACTTTTCGACTGGGACTTAATTAGCCTGCATGTTAGCTATTTTAAAGTGCTTCTATCTAGGACAGTGGTTCGCAACCTTTTTTGGCCCGTGACCCCATTTTAAAATCACAAACTTCAGGCGACCCCAGACATTCAAAACTAGGCAAGAATCTGACGATACGATACAAATCACAATACTAGGATCATGATACGATATATCATGATACTGTTAAAAAGGCAATTTTTTGTTTGTTTCTTTTTTTTAAATGATTATTTCCTTGAAGAACTGAATTACACCAGAAATCTGCCCAAATACTAAACACATTTGTATTTGATCCTAACAGGATCTAATGTTATATCACAAAATGTTCCTGAGTTCAAACTGAAATTCTGTTTTACAGACATTACAGTTTCAGATCCTGTTCAAATGTTCATATTCTATTAGTTCAGAACTAACATCAGAACAGGATTTTTGTGCAATCCCAACAAAGGAACTAACACTAACTTCTTACCACTTGTTTTATTTCTAAGGACAAAGTAAGATTACTTTGTCTTGTTGTATATTCGAAATAATCTTACAAAAAACATTATTTAATAAAAGAGTGTTAAATAATCATAAATAAAATATAAACAAAAAAAACATGAACCTCCACAATATCTGCATTTGAATAAATACCTTAAAATATCAATACAGTACTTTTTTAATATCGATACAGTATTGTGAAATGAAATATTGTGATATATTGCAGCACCGATACTTTCTTACACCCCTATTCAAAACAGAGACATTTTTCTCTTAGATGTCTTATCGGGGCCAGACGGGTGTAGAAATCTTTCCATTCTCTGTTGGGTCCAGTTTCAACTGTGTCCGGTCAGGTTGAAGTGCAGTAATACATGCGGTCACATGATCAGGTCAATCAACCTATGCCCTCTCAGATATAATATCCTGCATTTTATTTGAACTGGATTTTTATTAGGAAAAATGTATGGTGTTTTAATTGAATTTAATTAAATGAAATATATATTGAATCATTAAAAAATATTCTTTATTAGTAATTTATTTACATTTTTTTTTATCAATTACTAGAAATTTCAGGCAACCCCTTATGAATTCCATGCAACCCCAAGGTTGAAAACACTGATCTAGGACGTAAAAATTATCAACCAAAATTGTAGTGCAACAACATGGTAACACTTTTATATTTTGACCTGATAAAGTAGAAATGCAGATTATTGATGAAGTCATTTGGAACTACAACGCCTCAACGTTTCCTCCATAAACAGTTCAATCTTATGTCCAGGTCTGCAGATATCATGGTCATAACACAACGTTGTAGTGCAGGATAGGAGGGTAAATACATGTGATGAGGAAGGAAAATATAAATAGGTGAAAAATGGCGCTTCCGCCGAAACTCATGCCTCCATTTCAAAAGTACTTTTTTATTGCACTTACATCATTTGCATTCCATTTGATAACTACCAGTCATATACTGTGGAAGCCAAAATAGGCTGCTTTAATAGCAGTGTGTAATGCTTTTCTAGAAAACAAAAGCCTGTGTTCTGTCTCTCTGCCACTGATATAATTTACTACCAGTTTATAAAGGCTTTCATATTTGCTTCTCTAAACACTTTGGTAGGTCCGTGTGGTGCAGGAGCTGATGGGTTTCGTCTTTGAAGTTGGTTTTGTGCAAAAAAGGGACTCTGTACTTATAGCATGACCAACGACGGCCACGATGTGAAGAACGTCACACACCACCTACGGAAACCTCAGCTTAAAATGTAAAGAAAAAAAAAAGATTCTAAAAAAAAATACATCCTGATGGAAATGCGGTCTGCCAAAAATACCACAGCAGTGTAGTGCTGATAAAGACATGGAGACAAAAAGCAGATAAAGTCACAAATTTCCCCTTTTAACAACTTCCAAGGAAGCCCAGGAGCCATAAAACTCATGGACTTGATCAGTGAACATGTAAACGTTGAACCGTGGTAAGAAAAAGGAAACACCACAACTGGAGTTTTGTGGTCTTTCACCGAACTGCCCAGAATACGGGAAAGACGAAGGGAGAATGATTAACAGTGTGTCTGTATGAGATTCCACTTAAAGCCCTTCCAACCATTCATCTGGGCCCTGCGCCGCAGCCCTGTGATTCATTTCCACCTTCATCCACAACTGCCCTCGTACGTCTGCGACTTCTCATTTGACTTCATCTCAGTAGTTTTTGGGGTTTTTTTTCTTTGTTAGTCGTTTTTATGCGAGGGCTTGACCCGGACCTGCTCTCCCCCCTGGGAATTCCACAGGTCTGGAGTAATGTTGGGAGGCTCCTGCTCGGCAAACTGATCAGGAATGTACCAACCAAGGGGGAAGAGGAGGCGGAGGTGGGCTTCTCCAAACTCACTCAGGGAAACACAGCGCTTCATTGTTCTCTTACCTTTACATTCCATTCCTCACCTCTTTCTGTTTTAAAATCACACCCCTCCACTAAACACAGCCTCTGTGTTGCTTTGTATGACTTTTCTCTCATTCCTTCCTGTCCCTCCTCCTCCTCCTCCTTCTGCTGCTGCTGTTTTCTTCTCCTCCCTAATCATCTTACCTGGCTCTTTCCCACAGCTAGAAATGATGTAGTGACAGAAAACTTCATCACATTTATCTGCCTGTTACCAATGAGAGGGGTGAAAGTGAGTGGGAACGACAATCTGTAATGAATCTTGCAGATTTACAGTTCTGCTTCGAGGTGTGTGTTCCAATCAAGGTTCTAATAGTTTTGAATTTTTCATTATAGTTCAGTTTTATTTAGTTTTGACTTTTTTTTTCTCTAATTCAGTTCACTTTAATTCGTTTTTAGAGCAGGTTTGCTAGTTTTTATTAGTTTTCGTTATTTTCTAAATGCTTAGTTTTAGTTTAAGTTTAGTTTTGTCATCTCTTTTCTCTTCTTCTCTGTCGTCATATTCCAATAAATCCCAGACAGGACTCTGCTGCTGCTTTCTCCCAACTTTAGTCTCCATGTTTCCAGGTAGAGTGGGGACCAGAGGACGACTGGAAACCACAAGTGAAAGACCATGAAGTGTCGTATGGGTCCGCTGGCTTAAATTGCTCGAGTGAAATAAATTAATTTCATATCAATCCAACACTGACAAAGACAAAAACTAAAGGAATTTTATCCATAATTTTTATCTGTTTTAGTTAGTTTTATAAGCACACAATACAGTTTCAGTTAGTTATCATTTTTTTCTTTTAATTATAGTTTTTATTTATTTCAGTTAACGAAAATGTTTTTTCAATTCTAGTTTTCGTCATTTCATTAGTTTTCGTTAACGATAATAACCTTGGTTCGTAGGTGTTATTTGGGGTATTTGTGGATGACTAAGTGTGCTTTCTGTGCCAGATTAAGCAGCAGTGGAATCATAAGACATTTTGTCATTGAACAGATCCCAACAGGTCCCTGCATGTCGGTCTGTGTTGTATATTCACATATGCTACTGGAGTCACACAATATGCCCCAAAGCCGAGGCTCAGAGCGCTCACGAAAACACAACACGAGGTGATGAGGAGGCAGACGGGTGATCATGCAGTCTGCAGGCCCGCTAACAAGACCAGGGCCTCCGCTAAATTTGCTACGATGCTTAAGATCAACAAAGTGAAGAGCGCTCAGAAACCCCCACCCCCCCAGCCCACCCCTACCCCCACCCCCCCAAGCAGCCTTGAAGATGCTAATCCATCACAGTACAGTAGCCTCCCAGCCTCTTTGATCACTTTCAGTAACTCTGACGGCCTATCCCACAACAATAAAGGCCTTCTATTCAGGACTTACAACACAACTGGGCCATGATTACAAAGGCGAAAGGCCTGAATTATGGCTGCACAAGATAGTAAACTCATACAGAGATAAGAGAACAGATGATCATAATGAGACACAAGGAAGTCACCTGATGCAACAGGCTGTAAGTTCTAAAGTTGTGAGAGGTGGAGGGTTGGAGCATAACTTCAACACTGATTAACCTTTGAACATTCACCCTTCTCATGAAATCCAAACCAAAAATTCACAGATTTTTTTCTCTGGTTTAGGCTTATACCAGACGACCAGAATGCAAGCCTTAGACTGCCTTTGAAAAGGAATGTCCTCTAGTTTGTACTCAGCATGTTACTAAAACTGAACCCAAATGACATGACTTCAAACGTGGCCCAAATGCAATCCTAAACCAAAAACCTGGTGGACGTTCAGAGGTTACTTTCTGAATATGTGGTTTCAAAGTCAGATCTTGAAGCTTCCCTTCGCGGCTTTTTTAGTTAAAGTTAGCATAAAAAGCCACAAAACCAAGTGCTGAAATGAACTGATGATTCAGCTTGACGGAGACACAGACACTTCCCAGAAAGAGGACTTTGACCACTGCCCATCTAGAGGCTTTAAGCACAAACAAACACAAGGCCTGTACAAACGTTTCTACAGCTCTTTACAGCAGCGTAAGACTGTCATGACAATTTTTTTTCAAATGTGTCCAACCCCAGTCATATTCTAATTATCACTAATCCATTAGTCTTTCCGTGCTTATGCACCTGAATCACTTCCCTCAGGGGGAACAACTTTGAAGATGACTCCATCATGAACACAGTCCGTTTGTTTACAGAACAAACCGAATCATCACTTAGACCTTTTTGGAAATTTTGTTGCGAAGTGCATTGTGGGAATGGTGACCAAGCGAAAGTGGTTTCTCACAGATACGGCAAAAAAACGAGCCAGAACGCTACAATGGAAACTTCTCCAGTCCACCAGGGTTGTTCAACAGAATGGATCTAGTCAGTGGAAGGGAAGTGATTCAGGTGAGAAGCAAGGAAAGACTAATGAATTAATGATAATTAGGATATGACTGGGGTTGGACACCAAGGTTATTATTGTTAACGAAAACTAACAAGATGACGAAAACTAGAACTGTAAAAACATTTCCGTTAACTGAAGTAAATAAAAACTATAATTAAAACAAAAAACGGTAACTAACTGAAACTGTATTGTGTGCTTACAAAACTAATTAAAACATATAAAAATTACGGATAAAATTCCCTTCATTTTTGTCTTTGTCAGTGTCGGACTAATATGAAATCGATTTATTTACCACAAGCAATTTTAGCTAGCGGCACTGTACAACACTTAACGGTCCGTCACTTGTGGTTTCCAGTCGTCTTCTGGTCCCCACTCTACCTGGAAACACGGAGACTAAAGCTGGGAGAAAGCAGCAGAGTCCTGTACGAGATTTATGTGAATATGATGGCGAAAAAAATTAAAGATATGAGAAAACTAAAACTAAACTAAAACTAAGCATTTCGAAAATAACGAAAATGAATAAAAATTAGCAAACCTGCTCTAAAAACTAATTAAAACGAACTGAAGTAGAGAAAAAAAAGTCAAAACTAAATAAAACTAAACTATAATGAAAAATCCAAAACCATTAGAACCTTGTTGGACACATTTGAACCAAAAATCTGTAATGAAAGTCATACGCTGCTCTAAGTTAAAATCCTAGTTTGAAAGTATAGGAACATTTTAGAACTTTTACAGGTATCGATTCAAGGTCAGGGACGATGCTGGGACACGTCGACCTGAACATTCCTTCCATTGCAGAGGAGCTGTGTTCGCCACAGGGAGAATTCCACTGAACAATGATAATAACACCTATGATAAAAATGTGCAATCTTCCACAGGCTTGTTTTACAACACATGGTAATTATAAACAGGTTAATGGTGACTAATTCTCAATGGTCGCTGTAGAAACAAACTGTCATGGGAACTCTGTCCTTGGTTTACACCCAGACAGGATCAAACGCCTGTGGGAAAAAGACCTTATCATGTACGTAAGACTGGAGCCCAGCCCTTACCTTGACACTCATTTCCGACGGCTTCATACCCTGGTTCACACTGGCACTGTCCCACTGGTACCACCCACTCCCCGTCCACGGTGCAGTAGATCCGGGGCAGATCGTCGCTGATGGCATTTTTCACACACACGCCATTGACTTCCCTCAGTGCTTGGTTCTCACCTCCCGCCACAGTTTCTGGGAACGACGCAAGGCTCTTCACTGTGGATGGGCAGGTTTTATAGTAGACCCTGACGGACAGCAGAGCCACACAGGCCCCGATGTCCTGAAAGGCTAAATAGAAACCTTTTCGAGAGAGGTTCTCCACCACCCGTGTCTCAGTGTTGATCCGTAGTTCGTTTTTGCTGGTGATTTCATCTGGTGCTATCGTGGCCACTTTCTTAAACTGACCCTTACGGAAGGTGGTGCCAACATCTGCGTCTGATTCTGACGTGAACAGGTTGAAGGTTTCCTTACAGGTCAGGGAGGCGCCATCAAAAGAGTTGCAGTCACGCACAACAAACTGGAGTTCCACGAAGACCCGTGAAGCCGATGGACGCCGTTGGATAAAAGTGGTGCGGAGCCAGTTGTCCTGTTCTCGTTCCCCAACGTTGCAGACGGAGTAGGTGTAGAACTGAGAACCATTCAGGGTTCTCTGGACGACCTCCCACTGAAACAAATCCACACAAACCCACAAGGTTAGAGGTGGAGCTGGCCAAACGCTAACGGGTGGACCGCCAAACTACATTTGTGTTTGCCCTTTCACAGCTATTTATGGTAGAAGAAAGATGAATGCTACCTCATTTTGCAGGGAATCATGAGCACTTTTAGATGTGTCATTGAAAACATGTTTAACCTAATTTTCTGGCTTAAAAATAGTCAAAACCCCTCGGTAACATGGACAGAAAATGAACATCTGTTTTTAACCACTTTATAAAACTGCCTTAAAGTGTGGTTCCAATTTTCATAAAACTGTCAAATCTTTACTGTTGGTCCTCTAGGCCATCTATTTACCAAAACAATGAACACTTTGTATTTTTTTCAAAATATAAGGGCATAAAATAGTAGACTTTTGCTAAGTGTTTGGGCAACAGATGGACAAGGGAGAAGAATTACAGGTTTCAATTGAAATTCAGCATACTTATTAGTATATACATTATATATATATATATAATATCTACAAAATCACATACATTAATAAAATAATTTAATATGAGGGGCGACTGAAAAGTTTTGAGCCTAACATCGAAAGGATTAAGATACGAAGACCAAATTTGGTCCATGAAATCTTTCACATATCTTAAGCCCTTCAACTAAATTTCTTTGTCATAGCAGTCTTTTCCCCTGTTTTCCAGGTCCCTGAACTTTCTGTATCAAGTGTTTCCTGAAAAATGGACAAACTTGAGTATGGGGCTGTCATCAAGTACGTGTACGACCTTTGCCTTCTTTGGGGTTGGTGACATGGGATGTTTCTAGAGTTTGGACTGCTCCGTGGTCTCAGGCTGACAGTGACGGACCCCAGTCTCATCCATAGTCACAAATCAGCCCCATACTCAAGTTTGTGCTGGACACTAGAAGTAATGTACTTTCCAAATATAGAAGTATTCCAAAGGTGATTTTAAATGTATTTTTGGATCTAGACGTTCCCCTGCCCTTGGCCAGACCCAGGTAAGTAAACGGACCTGTGGGGAACCCCTGGACGTAATGAGCTGAACCACGGCTGTGAGCACGGCAAAAATAAAAGAGATCCCACTGCACATCAACCACTGTAATCTGAATCTGGAAACAAAAATAACCTGTATGTGGGCGAATTTACGTGTCTACAGATTACTAATTATTCCCCTCGGTATTTTAACTACCCTTCCAATAACACATTTCTGCTACAGCTCTACTTAATGGCTCTGAACACCATAACAATAAAGTTAACTTCAAGGACTTTGGTTGAATGCATTTCTGAATTTGTGAAAATACCAAACTATTTCTAGCTTAGTCTTTCTCCTCTGTTGGTATGTAACCCGGACAGTGCAGCTCAGATACTCAATGCCACCACAAATATCTCTGAAAAAAGTGGCCTATATCTGCCTTAACATAAAATTGGCTCTTGAGGTATAAGTGGCCCCCAGAAGGGCAGAGGCTGTGGTTTACTCTGCATGGAGCCACTGTGCTATTAATTAAAGGAATGTGCATTGTTGGCTGAGTGTGTGGTGCGCCATATAAACCTGAAGTACAACAGGCCCAACACCTCTGTTAACCAGCTGCTGAGCATTCTTTTTGAAAGAGGGGGTTTAAAACTTAAAATAATCGTTATCCTAAGTGATGGTGGGTAAATTTTAACCCGTAAAGACCCAAACAGCCACTGGTGACCAAATTCATCTACTGATGTAAAATGTTTAATACCTGTTCATCCACTAAACTTCATAATAAATATAAATAATTGGTGTAAAATACAGTTCTTCATCTTTTCATGGTCATCAGATATGACCTATTTGGACGTTCAGAGGCTCCGTAGTTACCATGGAAACACCATCATCTTCTACAACATTGATTCACCAGTAAAACCCAAGGATCAATGACAGTGGATGGACACACTTGTTTTTATGTGCAGTTGTTGATATCTTGGCTGAAAAAGTCCCTTTTTCTTCAGTTTTCTCCGTTTCTGATTTAATAACCCTCAGTTTCAATCTGAGCTTTTATGAACATCTGTATGGTCAGTGAATTAGATACAAGAAAATACATGATCTTCACTGAAAAACCACAGAATACAGAGGATAATATTAGACTAAATGGTGATAAACAGAGGTGGGTAATCCCAGCTTCAAAGAGTAAAAGTCCTGCCATGTATTGGTTCGACCCGTGAACTAAACACAGGTGATTCCACTACTTACACTGCAAAAATCTAACTCTTACCAAGTGTATTTTTCTCATTTCTAGTCCAAATATCTCATCACACTTAAAATAAGACAGTATCACCTAAAGAGGAACTTTCAGTGAGATATAAGAACTGATTTTAAGACAATAAATCTGGAAAATCTGATTTCAAGAAATATTACCAAGATAATTTTCACTTGTTCCATTGGCAGATGTTTTTTGCTTAATTCAAGATTTTTTTTTTTGCTTAATTCAAGCAGTACTGGTTCAGTGAATGGTTGGAACAAATCTGTGGGTGGGACTTCTACTTTCTGGAGCAGAGTTACCCACCTCTGTTGAATCCCTCTCCAGAGTCCTGCCCACGCATTTGCCCATTCTGATGAGCACAGCTCCTCATCCAGGTACATGAATAACTAGTGGAATCCCCAGTGTTCAGAGAACAGGTAGAACCCATACATGGCAGAACTTTTACTGGATGGAGCTGGGATTACCCTCCTCTGGTGATAAATCACTTAAAGGTTAAATCTAGAGAAAACTTCATTTGGGAACTGCCACAAAAGTAGCTCTGGGTCTTCATGGGTACATATTTTTCTGCATGCTGAATCGAATGCTTGTTACTATTAAAAGTGAAACAAAAGTGATTACTTAAGTTTTGTTTGAGAAAGTCAGAGGAGTCGCTGCAGCCGCACGCCCACACATGCCTTTGACTCATCAGCACATGAAATGAGGCCCATCTACAGTGAATTTGCATGAGTCTGACTGGTCAATTACTTTGAAACCGCAATCCAGAAGAAGGCGCACATGCCTGCTGTATACTGGAGAAGAGATAACCGCAGCATCGGGGTGGAATAATGGAGCCATTTTCTAGAGACATCCCTCTGCACAGACATTTACCCCCGATTTAAGGAAAGGTAACTGACTGATTGGCCACTTCTAAAACCCCTCCCATCTCAAAGAGGTACCACATGCTGCAAACTTTAAAAGTTAATTGCTCTCTAACATACAATTCTGGAGCTGAAGCCTTGAAACCGCAAGAAGCCACAAGTATTCCCAGTTCAGAGCTAGCAGCTATTCTGTCTGTCTAAGCTTCGGTGCAGCCCGGACATGCTCTGCAGGCAACCTCTAGATAGGAGCCTACAAGCCCTGCACATATCTACACTCAGGCAGCCATTAGGTTCTTACTGCCAGATTTTGTACAGACCTGACAAGTATCCACAAAGCCCCGCTCGACAGCTAACCGCACAAGTTAAATGGTCAACGTTTTGCATGGCAGAAGCCCTAGGGGCCTCCGTTAGATCGGCCACGTCGTCCTCCTGCTGCAGCGTCTCCACTGCACATTTGAACCTGAAGGCAAATTCCAAGCGGGAGCTGGAGGAGAAGCTGGAGCGGTACTCACCCCGGACTTTTCCCCCTGATCCAAAGGCCATGTCAACCAGCCAAGTTCACCTCCAGTGGCCCTCATATCCAAAAGTACCTCTGTGGAAACAGGACAACGCTGTCAGTACAGCTGGGAAAGAAACTTCTGAAAACACAGTTTAGTTTTAGAAAAAGTTGACTACTACTGGTTTAAACTGGTTTGAATACAACAAAGATGTTTGTTCAACTGTACTGCACTGCAAAAAAGGAATATCTGACATAGATAAACTGAAAACTGAAACTTAAAAAGTCATTACTGAGATTTATTTACTTATTTAGACTTAATTTTGTTCAGATTTGACTTATTCAAAGAATTTTCATCTTGTTGTACTCCACTGAGATATTATAAATTATATATTACAACACATTTTAATCAATATTTATAACAAAACCGGCTCCAGTGTTGGAGGATGAGTATGGAGGACACAGGAAGTGTTGACCTTCAAAAAATTTTTACATGTTTTATGCAGTTTGGCCTGTAAATACATATCTACTGAGTCATTACATCTTCATATGACCATATACATATACACTGTAGATATAAAAATCTTACTATGAAGACTTCAAACAAGTATATTCTGCTTAAAATATGAATTTTAGAATCCTTAGATAATATGTTTTTATTTTAACCCTTAAAGACCCAAACGTCCACCTTTAACCTAAACCATCTACTGATCTAAACTGTTTAATTCCTGTTGATCCTCTAATCCTATCAGTACATGTAAATAACTGGTGTAAAATACAGTTCTTCATTTTTTCACAGTCATCAGATGTGACCCATTTGGACATTCAGAGGCTCCATAGTTACCGTGGAAACACCGTCATCTTCTACAACATTGATTCACCAGTAAAACCTACGGAGTTGGATCAGTGACAGTGGATGGACACACTGGGTTTATGTTCAGTTAATGAGAGATTTTCTTTAAAAGGTGACTGTTTCTTCACTTTTCTCTGTTTTGATATAATAATAATAATAATAACAATAACAATAATAATAATAATAATAATAATAATAATAATAATAATAATACTTTTAATCTGAGTTTTTTATGAACATCTACATGATCAGTAAATTCAATATGAGGTAATTAATGATTTTCACTGAAAAAATGCAAAATAAAGAGGATAATATTATAATAAATGTTGATAATTAACTTAATAAAGGTTAAATAAAGAGAAAAAATTCACTTGAGAACTGACACTAAAGTAGCACTGGGTCTTTATGGGTGAAGAAAACTTGTGAAGTGTAATTTTCTTCCTGCACTGGCAGATAATTTTACTTGAAATAAGCCATTTTAACCTGATAAGTACTTTACTTTTCTTCCTTGTGTACAGGCCTTTTTACAGTGTTTCACTGGGTTCTTTTAACTCATGTCTGTCTGAACAGTTCCGTTCACTGACAACTGCATCTGGAAATAAAACCATCTACTGGAAACATTAACTCTTAATACCAAAACGCACTGACATATGAGGACTTTCAGAAAACAAGGCTGTATTTGTACAACTTTTTTCACGAATTCACCTGCTGCTGTTAAAGTTTAAGGAGCGCACATGCTCTGGACTGTCAAAAAAAACAAAACATCAAATACACAACCATGGAGGTAAAAGTTCATATTGAAGAGTGGTCTGTAAATAAGACATGAAACACAACTGTCATTAGGGAAAGCACGTTTCCTTGTGTTAAAAAGTTTCTCACAGGAGGATCCACGCATGACACGCGTGCTTCAGCCGCACCGCTGGAGCACAAACCCTGAGAGAAACTGTTTCTGGACGAACATCTACAAAGTGACTCACCTTCTTTGGTTTGTAAAGTAATGAATATGCCGTTAATGAGGACGTATGTGAATAATAAGGGTCTGAGTCCTCCGAAGGAATCCATTTGTCCAACTTTTCGTCCGTCCGTGCGTCCGTGCGTGCGCGCTCCTGGGCTTGGCTGGGACTGTGAGGGGAGCGCACATCTCTGCAGCTCATTCACAAACGGCCCGGGCACGTCACGGACAGACTCCGCCTGCTGGAATGCATGCGTGTGTGGGGGGGGGGTTGGGGGGGGTGTGTGGGTGTGTGGGGGGGTGCTGTGCGTGGGGCGGTGGTGCAAAGGAAACGGTGGCACATGAGAAACTTTAGAGGCCTTCAGGATCCATGGGAAATATCACAATCACATCAGCAGCGAACACGGCGCAAACAGGCCCGAAGTGGGGCGTGTTGGTGGAACCAGGTCTGTATGGGGTTAGGTGGTCCAGAGGTGCAACAGCTGAAAAATGATCCATATAAGAAAAAAAAGAGAGAGAGAGAGAGAACAGCCTGAAAAATGATCCACTGTAAGAAAAAAAAGAGAACAGCCCAAAAAATTATCCACAATAATAAAAAAAGAGAACAGCCCAAAAAATTATCCACTGTAAGAAAAAAAGAGAACAGCCCAAAAAAGTATCCACTGTAAGAAAAAAAGAGAACAGCCCAAAAAAGTATCCACTATAAAAAAGAGAACAGCCTGAAAAATTATCCACTGTAAGAAAAAAAAGAGAGCAGCCCAAAAAAGTATCCACTGTAAGAAAAAAAGAGAACAGCTCAAAAAAGTATCCACTATAAAAAAGAGAACAGCCTGAAAAATTATCCACTGTAAGAAAAAAAAGAGAACAGCCCAAAAAAGTATCCACTGTAAGAAAAAAAGAGAACAGCCCAAAAAAGTATCCACTATAAAAAAGAGAACAGCCTGAAAAATTATCCACTGTAAGAAAAAAAAGAGAACAGCCCAAAAAATTATCCACTGTAAGAAAAAAAGAGAACAGCCCAAAAAAGTATCCACTGTAAGAAAAAAAGAGAACAGCCCAAAAAAGTATCCACTATAAAAAAGAGAACAGCCTGAAAAATTATCCACTATAAGAAAAAAAGAGAACTGCCTGAAAAATTATCCACTACAAGAAAAAAAGAGAACAGCCCAAAAAAATGATCCACTAGCCCCCAAAAATTATCCACTATAAAAAAATAGAACAGCTCAAAAAATGATCCACTTTAAGAAAAAAAAGAGAAGAGCCTGAAAAATAAAAAAAGAAAAAAACAAACAAACAAAAAAAAACATCATCCACTTTTTCAATTAGGGGGTGCTGTTTAAAGGTCTCTTGTTTTGGGTTGTTATCTTTTTTTTCTTATAGTGGATAATTTTTTTGGCTGTTCTCTTTTTTTTCTTATAGTGGATAATTTTTTGGGCTGTTCTCTTTTTTTCTTATAGTGGAAAATTTTTTTGGGCTGTTTTCTGTTTTTCTTATAGTGGATAATTGTTTTGGGCTGTTCTCTTTTTTTCTTATAGTGGATAATTTTTCTGGCTATTCTCTTTTTTATAGTGGATAATTTTTTGGGCTAGTGGATAATTTTTTAGGCTGTTCTCTTTTTTCTTATAGTGGATAATTTTTTGGCTTTTCTCTTTTTTTCTTATAGTGGATAATTTTTTGGGCTGTCCTCTTTTTTTTCTTATAGTGGATAATTTTTTGGGCTAGTGTATAATTGTTTGGGATGTTCTCTTTTTTTTTTTCTTATAGCGGCTAATTTTTTGGGCCTTTCTCTTTTTTCATATAGTGGATAATTTTTTGGGCTGTTCATTTTTTTTTCTTATAGTGGATAATTTTTGGGCTACTGTATAATTGTTTGGGCTGTTCTCTTTCTTTCTTATAGTGGAGAATTTTTTGGGCTGTTGTCTTTTTTTCTTACAGTGGATAATTTTTTGGGCTGTTCTCTTTTTTTCTTATAGTGGGTAATTTTTTGGGGGCTGTTCTCTTTTTTTCTTATAATGGATAATTTTTGGGCTGTTCTCTTTTTTTCTTCCAGTGGATAATTTTTTGGGCTGTTCCCCTTTTTTCTTATAGTGGATAATTTTTGGGCTGTTGCACCTCTGGGCCACCGTAGTATGGGGTTGGGACTGTGTCCAAATATTCATGTGCATCACATAGAAATGTGTGCATATTAGTCTATAAATGTATTTTATCAGAATATGAATGAATAAGTTTGGACAGGAATTACAAACACAATATGCAACTTTACAATTGTGCTTTCTCATCAAAAATGTGATTTTTTTTTTTTTTTTTCTTCAGTTTTCTCTGTTTTTGATTCAATTAACTTCAACTTTACTCTGAGTTTTTATGACATCTTCATGATCAGTTTATTAGTTTATTAGTTTGATCCCCATCAGCTGCTGCACACCACAGCAGCTCCTCTTCCTGGGGTCATTAACAACATAAAAACAAAGCACCACAATTTCCCACAACTTGTTCCACAAACAAGATGTACACACACACACGACACAACACAAAAACCAAAATTCAACAGCAAGCATACAATGTGAAACAATTACAATAACAGTAACAGTACCAACAACAACAAAAAAGAATTACTAAATAAAATGAAACCCAAGAAACAAAAATAAAAACAAAAACAGCTCCACAACAAACAATGAAGAACAGACATCACTGTAGTGAATGAAATATAAGAAAATTCATGATTTTTGCTGTTAAAATGCAAAAATACAGAAGATAATATTATAATAAATGGTGATAAATCACTTAAGAAAGGTTAAATATAGAGAAAACTCCATTCCAAATTTTGCACAGAAGTAACACTGGGTCTCTATGGGATAAAACAGTTATTTCAAAACTTCTCCACTGATGGCCTGAGTTTATCTGTCCTAAACTCTTGGCTGATATATAAGAGTATATATAACTCTGATATATAAGAGTCATTGTAACATTTTTAGATAGATCTGATGTGTTCTACTGCTTGTCAAGTTTTTGCCACTACACAGACTATGGTTAAAGCATCAAACACAACCCACCCAGGCCAAAAACCAGCCTTTAAACTGGAAGTAAACAATGATTTGGCATTTATCCTGAAAATTATCAGTATTAACTGATTCATAAGAACATTTTTGGCCACATCATCCAGGCCTAACCACACATCAAAGTGGATTTAATACTACTTTGGGAGCGCTTGATCATATCACATTAAAATCATGAACCATATAATTAGGAAAATATTGCAAACAGATGCAGACGTCCTTCTAACTCTATACATTTACTTCAAACTGTCTGGGTTATTTCTACAAAAAGTTATATATAGGCTAGCTGACAACAAATCACACAATTTACAGCAACACATGGCATGCAATTCTGATAATTAAGACGTTTAACAAGCAAATATGTGATCCATGCTCTAAAAACCTGTGATAAATCAATTAACTGAAACAACAACCACATTAACCCTTCAAGACTCAAACGTCCACCTTTAACCTAAACCATCTACTGATCTAAACTGTTTAATATCTGCTCATCTATTAATCCTATCAATACATGTAAAGAATTGGTGTAAAATACAGTGTAAACTCAATGATTTCATAGGATAAAATGTACAAAAACTTGTAAAATGAGAATAAAATGCTCAAAATACTTAAGAAATCAGGAAAAAATGAAGCAAAAAACTTGAAATATGGCAAAAAGTAAACAAATCCTTCTAAAGTGAGAAGAAAATTAGCAAAATACTTGAAAAAATTAAGTGAATTACTCATTTCATAGTGTCCAGAACCCTGTATTTAGTCTGTTAAGCCTCAAAAATCAAAACCATCTACTGATCTAAACTGTTTAATTCCTGTTGATCCACTAATCCTACCAGTACATGTCAGTAATTACT
The DNA here is from genome assembly GCF_902148855.1 of Sphaeramia orbicularis. Taxonomy (NCBI): domain Eukaryota; kingdom Metazoa; phylum Chordata; class Actinopteri; order Kurtiformes; family Apogonidae; genus Sphaeramia; species Sphaeramia orbicularis. The sequence continues at coordinate 54,035,377 of NC_043963.1, forward strand.
GTAAAATACAGTTCTTCATCTTTTCATGGTCATCAGATATGACCCATTTGGATGTTCAGAGGCTCCGTAGTTACCGTGGAAACACTGTCATCTTCTACAGCATTGATTCACCAGTACAACCCATGGAGTTGGATCAACGACAGTGGATAAAATGAACAAAAATAAAGAAAAAAAAACCTACAAAATGATAAATATTGTGAAAAAGTAAGCAAAATAATGAGTAAAATAAAATATAAAATAAGACAATAAAAAACAAAACGAACAAAAACAGCCTAAGCAATGAATCAAAGGAATAAAAATTAACAAATCAACAAAATAATAAGTAATATTAACACTATAAGCCTCAAACTGAATAAAATTGAAGAAAAAAAATAATGAAATAAGCAAGAAAATGTTGAAAAATAAACAAAAAAAACTTAACAAAAACGAAGGAAAATTCATTAAATAGCCAACAAAATGAACCAGAACGGCCAAAGTGATCAATAAAATGAACAAAATGAATAAAAAAATATGAAAAAATAAGCAGCAACAAGAACATAATAATAAGCTGCAAACTGAACAAAATTTTTTCCGTAGTTACCATGGAAACACCATCATCTTCTCCAACATTGATTCACCAGTCAAACCCATGGAGTTGGATCAGTGACAGTGGATGGACACACTGGGGTTATGTTCAGTTAATGACAGACTGGACTGAAAAAGACACTTTTTCTTCAGTTTCCTCTGTTTCTGATAGAAAAACCTCTGAGTTTTAAAGTTAAATATAGGAAAATGCATGACCTACAGTGGAAAAATGCTAAATACAGTAATAATACAATAATACAGTAAATACAATAATATTATAATAAATGGTGATAAATCACTTAAAAAAGGTGAAATACAGAGAAAAAAAATCATCTTTGAATTGCCACCAAAGTAACAGTGGGTCTTTATGGGTTAAAGGATGAAGAAGTTAACTGTAACTGTAGCTCATCCTTTTTGAATAGAAAAGTGCTGGCGTTTCCAGTGGGTCCATGAAGGCACCGTAGAGCTGGGCCCAGTGTTTCCTACCTGGCTATCACACAGCCTGCAGGGCCACACCATCATTTGCATAAAGATATTGATTTAGAATTGTTTGCTGTGTTGAATGGCCTGAGGAGGGTAAAAGGAGCAGGAGCTGCTTTACTTGACGTCTCTTTGTTCTGAGCGTCTGCACGTACAGAGGTGGAATCGATGTGACAAGCGCACAGAAATGTATTCATATCAGCAGAATAGAAACTGTGAACGGCACAGCCCAACAGTACAGCTGGCCCACTGATAGGCCGTCAGAATTTATGGGAAATATCCCAAAAATGTAGCACCCTGCCAGCACTTTAGATACACAGTGGTCAAGTTATGAACAAAAAAAAGTTTAATCTAGTTCTCAGTGCTGGGAGGGTGTGTGGGAGTGGGAGCGGGGGGGTCCAGTATTAATATGTGGAATTAGCAGAAGCCCTTTACCTAGCAACTGATGCAGAAAGGAATTCAACCAAATGCTTCATCTCACATTGTTTGTTGTGTGGTGTTACCAGGCACAACGGTTATGGGGGTGATAAGGGGGTGCTGAGCTGTACATCTTGCTTTACCACCCCCCCACCCCCACCCCTCCTTCTGCTGTATGTTACTGAACACAACACAAGCGATGGCAACATATCCACAGATTTAAACTACTGTATCCTCCTGACACCCTGGAAGGGAAAGTTTTTTACACTCAACAGTGGTCCTGATTGGAAACTGCATAATACAAGTTTTTTTTAGATACTTTTGTTTTTTTAATTATTTATTTATTTGATAATAAAATGTCCTTTGCAATGGACGACATTTTTTAAGTAAAACTGTCAAACTTTCGTCTCCTACAGAGGACACAAATGCATTGCTGGGTCTCAGGAGGATTTAAACATATGGTCCGGTCCCAGTATAAAGACAGAGGGTCTAAGTGTTTTTCAACCTTGGGGTCGGAACCACACGTACAGTCACCTGAAATTTCTAGTACTTGATAAAAATAAAAACGTGCTCATAAAAAAATCTCAAAACAATCCCAATCCATAGCAGACAAACTGTGAGTGTGAAACTGCAGCACTGTGGTTCTGTTTATCTGTGGTTCTGTTCATCTGTGGTTCTGTTTGTCTGTGGTTCTGTTTATCTGTGGTTCTGTTTATCTGTGGTTCTGTTTATCTGTGGTTCTGTTCATCTGTGGTTCTGTTTGTCTGTGGTTCTGTTTATCTGTGGTTCTGTTTTTCTGTGGTTCTGTTTGTCTGTGGTTCTGTTTATCTGTGGTTCTGTTTGTCTGTGGTTCTGTTTATCTGTGGTTCTGTTTGTCTGTGGTTCTGTTTGTCTGTGGTTCTGTTTATCTGTGGTTCTGTTTATCTGTGGTTCTGTTTCTGTGTCAAATGTTCATTGTGGTCGGTTTCAGATGCGACCGGAACGAAAACCGTGTTGTTCCTCCTGGATCCGAGGTTCGACAATCGGTCGGATCCTCCTCTCCAGTACCCTGGAATAGACTTTCCCCAGGAGGCTGAGGAGTGTGATCCCCCTGTAGTTGGAGCACATCCTCCGGTCCCCCTTCTTAAAAAGGGGGACCACCACCCCGGTCTGCCAATCCAGAGGTACTGTCCCCACCTGCCACGCGATGTTACAGAGACATGTCAGCCAGGACAGTCCCTGCACATCCAGAGACTTAAGGTACTCAGGGCAAACCTCAAGTACCTCAAGTAATATTAAATATGGTAATTTTCCATAATTAAAATACAGTTTTTTTGCCCTAACTTTACAAGAGATTTTACATATTTTTTTGACTTTTTAATGTTTAATAAAGAATATTTACATGTATTAAAAGAATCAAATTACCTATAAATATATATATATATATAAATACTTTTCAGTGAGACTCAGTTGTCCAATCCACTGATAAAAACTGTATTTGGACAGTTTATCAGTGCTTATACATGTTAAACATTCACAAAAATACATTTATTCAACATTTTTGTTGTGAAACCTCCTGTAATTACACAAGATATTTGTCAATGAACAAACAAGTCTGGTTCAACTGACAGAACTAATACTTCTGTTACCATTAATTGTCAGTAATTTTATCTTGTTTTATTTATTTATTTATTTTTTTACAGTATTAAACTTTTAATTAACAGTTTAATCTCATAAGTAGAAAATAAATATTTGTGAAATCACGATACATTTGCACATGTATTTTAACTGTATTTTTCTGTGAAAAAAAGCTTTTTAAAAAATTGAAATTTTTGGTTATTCACAGTTACAGTTTTTTCATGTTATTTTACATTTGACGTGTAAAATCACAGTCTATTTTTGTCATTTCATTAATATTTTCCTGTATCTTAAAAATACAGGAAATATCTGTAAAATAAACAGAAAAAATTCTGTTAAATTACAGATTTTTTTTACAGTGCATGTAATTATTATTATAATGGAACTTAATGGTTACCTGTTACCATAGTAATACCACCATAAATATACATTGTTCCTATATTTCCACACATATTTTGGTTAAATAAAGTAAATACTGTCTAATGAGTTTATCATAATCAGGTACAGGTCTGTCTGTTCATTGTTCTGTTTTGAAGTTTAAAGACAGGAGTAAGTGTTTGAAACTTCATTATGTTCAGTTATTGATCAGGAATGGGGGGTGGGATGTAATCAGTTTTCTTCTTTCATTCCTTTTTGAGCATAAATGAATGATTTAACATATTGAATTCATATGTATCCTGCTGAATGTATTTGTATGATCACATGCTGTTGTATCAGGTCATTTGGGTTGGAAAAGGTTTACTCACTGGAAATAAATGAAATAAACAAAATAAATGAACTAAATGAACTGACTGAGTGCGTGTGCGTCTCCATGCAGGCTCATGCGTCTGTACCTGTTCCTCTGTGTGTGTTTACCTTTGAGCACCAGCCGTGTCCTAACAATACATGATTACAATCCAGTGTGATTGATTAGACATGGGTGTCACACACCTGTGACGCTGACACTGCGGGAAAAGAGGACGCCTTCTGCTGCGTGGGACACAGACCCTAACCCGGACACCCCCCCCCCCCCCCGTCCATGGCTCTCTGGGGGCTCCAGTTTCACAAAGGCCCCCACAGACCGCCAAAGACCGCCAAGAACATTTGAACCCTAAAACTCCAGTGGCCCCCCCACGCCTCCACAGGCACCTCCCCCACAGACCTTTGTGTTGAACGGCATAAAAGAGGTGGACGTACCCTCTGAACACACAGGCAGTGCTTTAGACTCCAGGTCCATGACGGTAAAGTCCTGCCATGTGTTTGTTCCAACCGTTTACTGACCCAGCCCACAACTCCTCCTCCAGGTACATGGATGATTAGTGGACTCACCTGTGTGAAGTGAACAGGTAGAACCGATACAGGGCAGAACTTTGACTGTACGGAGCTGGGATGACCCACCACTGCACACAGGGGTCCAACATACGGCCCATGGACCAAAACCGGCCCACCAAGGGGTCCAATCATGGCCCAAGTGGGATAAGTTTATGAAATCTAAAAATTATACTGAAGACATTAACAACTAGAAAAACACTCGGAGAGCGCAGACCTCCACCAAGGCAGACCAGTGCCCCCCCCATCACCACCAAAATTTATTCATTTGTTCCTTGTGCCAGTATCAACATTTCCTGAAATTTTCATCCAAATCCATCCATAACTTTTTGAGTTATCTTGCACATACACACACACAGACAGACAGACAAACCAACGCTGACAACAACATAACCTCCTTGGCAGAGGTAACTAGTGCGTTGACCTGTGGGGATCCAAGGGTTCTAGATGTGGTAGTTTTTATGCTTTTGTGTATTCATCTATGCTGTACTGTATTTGTCCAGCTGTCATAGCGTGACCATAGCAACGTGATTGTAAGGATATTGTATTAAAAATTATGAATATCTCCCAAAATATTGGTCTTATTATCTTACTGTTTCCACTAGTTTGTTCATTGACCAAAAATACAAAAGTATGAAAAACTGCAGCAGTCAGCTGTGTACGGACACACACACACACACACACACACACACACACACACACACACACAGAGGCCACTTGGCTTTCATAATATAGATGAAGGGTGTTCAAGACCTTTTAGTTCAGGTTCCACATTCAGACCAATATGATCTAAAGTGGATCAGAACCAGTAAAATACCATTAAAATAACCTATAAATGATGACAACTCTACATTTTTGTCTTTGTTCTTGTGAAAAAAAGTTAAATTGTGTGAAAATGTTCACATTTGCAAACTATCCTTTCACAATAAATTTGAACAACCTGAAGAAATATGAACCTGAAACATCTTAAGAGAAGTAAACACAGTTTTATAATATTCTTTGTTTAGTTTAGATTAGTTTATTTTGAATATGCAACAAAACAAAGTAATCCTACTTAGTCCTTACAAATAAAAACAGATTATAAGAAAACAAACCAACAAAAACCTGTACATATACATGAAAACAAAGTATGACTTCATTTGCACATTCGAAAAGGAGTGGTAGGAAGTAGAATTTATTTAATCCCACCCCTTCTCCACACAACAGTCTATCATTTAGCTTCTTATCGGCAGAATATGACAAATCAAGTCCCCTGGATCAGTTAACTTCACTTATTATCTTCACATACACATACACATACATACAGAACTACATTCTGTCACCTGTTACTAGATGCTTTGTGCATTTATAGATCCACTGTGATCTGTATGTTAATGATTATAACATACATGTGTGAATGATGAGCTGAAGCAGATCATTGTTAAAATTGCACTTATTTTTCTTAAGAAATTTCAGGTTGTTCATGTTATTCACATTTTGAAGGAAACTTTGTAGATGTAAACATTTTCATAATGTAATCGTGCTTTTTTTCCCTGTTATTATTGTACTGGTCTGGTCCACTTCAGCTCATATTTGGTTAAATGTGGAACCTGAACTAAAATAACTTTGACAGTTCTGTCTTAACGTTACTCACTGGTTCGTGGGCTGGTGTGTTGAGGCACCAGTATTTATGGTCATCAGCATTTTGGGGTTTTAGAGCCAGAACAGACCATATTTGGGGGTGAAACTGACCAAGCTAAGGCTAAACCAGAACCATGGACCTGACTGTTTACAAAGACAGACCCTGGTGTGTGTCCCCTCCACTCTGTAAACATTAAGTCCAAATCCAGAGGCTGACGTTACCTCAGTGTTGGACGTGTTGTATTTTTTAATATGGGACCCTCTGAGTTCATGGAGGATTCGCTTCATTTTTTAATGTTTGTAGTTGAGATAAGGACATGATTTACCTGAATTAAACTAAAAATGTATTTTCTTCTGTTGTATATTTAGCAATGATTACACTGAAAGATTTTGTTTGTTTGTTTGTTTGTTTGTTTTCATGTGGAAACTCTGTGTTAATTGTAAATAGGGTTCAGGAAAATAAGTCTGTACTTCAGCCTAAACCACTGGTTTCCAACCTTTTTTGTCTCGTGACCCCATTTTTACGTCAAAAAATTTTGTGGCAACCCCAGACATTCAAAATGGAGACTATTTGTTTTGTTGCTAACATTAATTAGTTTTTGGTCATGTAATAGTTTGCTATACTATGTTGCAAATGAACGTTAATTTTAGACAACATTTAGGCTATATAATGTATATTATTGTGGACGGAGGCAGTAAACCCAGGTGTAGATTAAGACAGTTGGATTTTCCTTGGTCAGGATCTGTCCAGTCAGTCCAGCTGTGATTTACAAGGAGGACAATTAATACTGAACAAACAAGAACTGAAACTATGAATTATGAAAGAGCTGCAGCATCTGAAACCGACCACAATGAACATTTGACAGATAAACAGAACCACAGTGCTGCAGTTTCACACTCACAGTTTGTCATGTCTGTTATGGATCATAATCGTCTCTGTCAACTCACCATATTTTTTTTTTTGGTAATTTAAAAAAAAAAAATGTTTAATTTTCATCAGTTACTAGAAATTTCAGGTGACCCCATTTGAATTGCAGGCGACCCCACATGGGGTCCCGACCCCAAGGTTGAAAAACACTGGCCTAAACCCTTTTGGTCGCATTGTATATGGAACAATGGATATGTTTTTATTTTGTTTGTTGTTTGAAGTGATTGGCGACCGAATAAACTACTACTACTGCTAATAATAGAGGGATTTAACCAAATTTAGGCCATGACAAAGTAAAAGATAAAATATATGGATAGTTAGCACAGCTTTGAGCAAGACCTGCACCATTTTTTTGGCCGTGCTTTTGGAAAATTAACCGTACAAATCACAGGTGCACAGCTCCCTGCCTAATACACTATAATACATAAATAAATGAAAAATAAATACTTGTGTAAAACAATATGGAGCAAGGCTCTAATAGTTTTGGATTTTTCATTGTAGTTTAGTTTTATTTAGTTTTGACTTTTTTCTCTAATTCAGTTAGTTTTAATTAGTTTTCAGAGCAGGCTTGTTAGTTTTTATTTTCATTTTTTTCTAAATGCTTAGTTTTAGTTTCTTCATATCTTTTCTCTTCTTCTCTGTCGTCGTATTCAGATAAATCCCAGACAGGACTCTGCTGCTTTAGTCTCCATGTTTCCAGGTAGAGTGGGGACCAGAAGACGACTGGAAACCACAAGTGACGGACCGTCAAGTGCCGTATGGTGACAGCAGAGAAAACAGCTCTAGCAAATTAAATTGATTTCGTATCAATCTGACATTTACAAAGATGGAAACGAAGGGAATTTTATCCATAATTTTTATGTGTTTTAGTTAGTTTTGTAAACACACAATACAGTTTCAGTTAGTTATCGTTTTTTTGTTTAATTATAGTTTTTATTTATTTCAGTTAATGAAAATGTTTTTTTCAATTCTAGTTTTCGTCATTTCGTTAGTTTTCGTTAATGATAATAACCTTGATATGGAGCCAGATTTGGCACAGTGGAGACACATTTCATCAGTTTGATGATGCCCAGTCGTCTACCTGTTCGGTTCGAGTGCATTTGATTGATATTTGAAGGTGATTAATGATTACATCTGTAATTGGTAGTGTGACCTGTCAATCACCCAGTGTTCATGTTTAGGCCCTGGAGGGTACCACTTAGCCTACCCACAACACGTTGTCTTCATTATGAGCAGAGGTGGGGGGCCTTGTTCACAGTAATGGGATAATGTTAATGATGAGATGAGTAGAAGTGTGTGTGTGTGTGTGTGTGGGGGGGGGGGTGGGGGGTGGGGGGTGGGGGGGAGTCAGGCCAAGGAGGAAAGCTTCAATCCAGGCTCTTTTCCATGTTGATATGAAACGATAAGATGTGCCTCAGGGGGTGCATGTGTTTTATCCACCTGGTAAGCCTGTTGAATATGCATTGTTCTTTGTAGTGCTGCACTAAAAGCTAATGCAGTGAAAACTGAGAACTGAAGTGGGTCTGGGTGTGCGGTTCAGGGCTTGGACAGGACTAGACTGGGGGTGTGGGTGTTCAGGAATGGGGGGGGGGTGATAGAAGGGCAGCCAAGCACAGGTGTAGGGCAAGTACAGCAGCAGTGGTGGAACAGCAGGGCCATTGTTTCTGCACACACACACACACACACGCACACACACACACACACACACACACACACACACAGCGTAACAAGTGTGTCCCAGGCCAGCATGTGTGAGAACAGGATATAGCTCATCTGTTGGTCTGATTAGCCTCGTAGCCTGGTGCTTCCATCTCCTGCAGATACCCCCCCCCTCTCCAAAAACACCTGATCCTGTTGATCCAGCTCCGTCTAAGACCTGGTATGAGAAAGTATTTCCATGGGCCTTGTCAGATTTACTGCTACCTGATAAGGGGGATGGTGTGGGGGACTGGAGGAGCAGGATCAGGGGCTGTTTGTGAGGATGAACTGTAAAACATGTGGAGCAGTGACACCTACGAGCACACCTGGATCCAATGGTACGAAAAGACAAGGACCAGCGCACGTTTTCAAAACGTTCCCTTCAAACAACCTCCATCTAATGCAGCTGAAGCAACACTATGGAGTTTTTGGTCCTTCGAACTCTATTTTCCAGCTCATGTTGGTTTTATACCAACTCCAGTAGCTTCAGTTCCACTGTGGTCATGGCTCCAGAGCTCCAGAGCATCTGGATCTCCTGGACTGACACTAGGACACTTCAGGTTTTGGGGTTGGAACCCCGACACAAAAAGAACTACAAAACTGGACTGGTTTAGGACATACATCACATCCCCCCTCCACCTTCAGAAGATGAGGCAGGTCAACAGAGTTAGGAGTGAAGGAAAACTACAAATAGACTAAAGGTCACATGACTGAAGGAGGAAGAAAAGCACAGAGGGTAAGGAGACCTGGACCTGGTACTGGTGGACTAGAAAGGAGACCTCGACCGGGTACTGGTGGACTAGGAAGAAGACCTGGACCTGATACTGTTGGACTAGGAAGAAGACCTGGACCTGGTACTGTTGGACTAGGAGGAAGACCTGGACCTGGTACTGTTGGACTAGGAAGTAGACCTGGACCTGGTACTGATGGACTAGGAAGGAGACCTGGACCTGGTACTCTTGGACTAGGAAGGAGACCTGGACCTGGTACTGGTGGACTAGGAAGAAGACCTGGACCTGGTACTGGTGGACTAGGAAGGACACCTGGACCTGGTACTGGTGGACTAGAAAGGAGACCTCGACCGGGTACTGGTGGACTAGGAAGAAGACCTGGACCTGGTACTGTTGGACTAGGAAGGACACCTGGACCTGGTACTGGTGGACTAGAAAGGAGACCTCGACCGGGTACTGGTGGACTAGGAAGAAGACCTGGACCTGATACTGTTGGACTAGGAAGAAGACCTGGACCTGGTACTGTTGGACTAGGAGGAAGACCTGGACCTGGTACTGTTGGACTAGGAAGGAGACCTGGACCTGGTACTGATGGACTAGGAAGGAGACCTGGACCTGGTACTGTTGGACTAGGAGGAAGACCTGGACCTGGTACTGTTGGACTAGGAAGGAGACCTGGACCTGGTACTGATGGACTAGGAAGGAGACCTGGACCTGGTACTCTTGGACTAGGAAGGAGACCTGGACCTGGTACTGGTGGACTAGGAAGAAGACCTGGACCTGGTACTGGTGGACTAGGAAGGACACCTGGACCTGGTACTGGTGGACTAGAAAGGAGACCTCGACCGGGTACTGGTGGACTAGGAAGAAGACCTGGACCTGGTACTGTTGGACTAGGAAGGACACCTGGACCTGGTACTGGTGGACTAGAAAGGAGACCTCGACCGGGTACTGGTGGACTAGGAAGAAGACCTGGACCTGATACTGTTGGACTAGGAAGAAGACCTGGACCTGGTACTGTTGGACTAGGAGGAAGACCTGGACCTGGTACTGTTGGACTAGGAAGGAGACCTGGACCTGGTACTGATGGACTAGGAAGGAGACCTGGACCTGGTACTGTTGGACTAGGAGGAAGACCTGGACCTGGTACTGTTGGACTAGGAAGGAGACCTGGACCTGGTACTGATGGACTAGGAAGGAGACCTGGACCTGGTACTGATGGACTAGGAAGGAGACCTGGACCAGGTACTGATGGACTGAGAAGGAGACCTGGACCTGGTACTGTTGGATCTGGTACTGTTCGACTGGGAAGGAGACCATGACCTGGTACTGTTGGACTAGGAAGGAGACCTGGACCTGGTACTCTTGGACTGAGAAGGAGACCTGGACCTGGTACTGTTGGACTAGGAAGGACACCTGGACCTGGTACTGTTGGATCTGGTACTGTTGGACGTGGTACTGTTGGACTAGGAAGGAGACCTGGACCTGGTACTGTTGGACTGAGAAGGAGACCTGGACCTGGTACTGTTGGACCTGGCACTGTTGGACCTGGTTCTGGTGGACCTGGTTCTGGTGGACCTGGTTCTGGTGGACCTGGTTCTGGTGGACTGTTGGATGCATTCTAATCTAAACTCTTCTGTGTTTAATCTGTTTCAGTTCGTGTTATTAAATCATATCCTTCTTTTTATATCCATGCATCATATTATTCCAGCAGTATCCTTCCACAGTTTTATCGAAGCCTGTAGCTAACATGCTAAACATTTTTCCATTTCTGATATTTTCAAAACTAAAACACTAATGTTTGTATAAATGCTGTCATTCCACTTGACTTGGTCTGAACACATGAATCGTTTTACCTCAGAAAGTTTACCGACATCAATGGTTTGTCAACAAATGTGTGAGTTTTATGAGATACAGATTTTACGACAGTTGTTACAGACAATACTGTTTGTGAACTTTAGGGGTACCCATGAGCAAAACTTCCATGGTGTTGGTTTTAAAAGCACAGAGCACTAATAGTTGTCATCAGTCACTGCAGAAACTCCAGACATGGGAAAAAATCCACATACAACAGACATGTGTACGCAGTGTATGTAAATACAAATGTGTGTATGTGGTCCTGAACAAATGTTGGTGGTACTGTGAGGTGTGTGTGTGTGTGTGTGTGTGTGTGTGTGTGTGTGTGTGTGTGTGTGTGTGTGTGTGTGTAGGTGAGGGGCTGGGGGGGGGCTCCAGGGTGTGTGTGACCTGTGTGTTGAGTTGTAATGTAAACCAACCATGTGTGGCTGCGTGGCTGTGGTCATTTGTATTTCAAACAGTTAAAGAGGCCAGAGCAGAAGGAAACATCCAGAACAGCTGACGCTCACGTTCATGTCCCACAGCGACACAACACTTCAGCAGAAAAGTCCATTAAAGGTCCGCTTCACTGTCCTGGATATGTTTTCAGTCACTTTAGTACTGGAGCGGTTTTCAGAAGGAAATGTTCTTTAGTGTTCTGTCTTCATTCAATGAGCAAAAAAGACAAAGATAAACTGACTGGAATTTGGAATATTTATCTAGAAAGATCTTTTTTTTTTTTTTTAGATTTATTTACTTATTGAAACTTTATCTTGCTAAGATTATTGACTTCTTCCAAGAGTTTTCATCTTGAACTACCACACTGAGGCTCCGTTCACACAGCAGGTCTAAATGAACAATTTGGATTTTCTGGTGAAATCTGATTTTTTTATCTGTTGGTTCATATTCCACATTAAATGCGACTTCTATCAGTTTTGAGTCTGAACTGAATGTGACTCTGAAGTGACCCACATGCACTAAAGAGGTCCTGAAGTGACCCACATGCACTAAAGAGGTCCTGATGGAATACGTGACCACGCAGACACACACTGTGTTTACAGAAGGAAATATGGTTTTCCTCCGCTCATACCAACAACAGGGACGTTTGTTGCATTTCAATGATGTAAAGGTCGGATAAATGCGACCTGGACATTCAGACTGAAGTGGCATTGGAAATATCAGATTTAGGACCACATATGAAAGTAGTCTGGGTCAGATTTAGGACCACATATGAAAGTGGTCTGGGTCAGATTTAGGACCACACATGAAAGTGGTCCGGGTCAGATTTAGGACCACATATGAAAGTGGTCCGGGTCAGATTTAGGACCACACATGAAAGTGGGCCGGGTCAGATTTAGGACCACATATGAAAGTAGTCTGGGTCAGATTTAGGACCACATATGAAAGTGGTCTGGGTCAGATTTAGGACCACACATGAAAGTGGTCCGGGTCAGATTTAGGACCACATATGAAAGTGGTCCGGGTCAGATTTAGGACCACACATGAAAGTGGGCCGGGTCAGATTTAGGACCACATATGAAAGTAGTCTGGGTCAGATTTAGGACCACATATGAAAGTGGTCTGGGTCAGATTTAGGACCACATATGAAAGTGGTCCGGGTCAGATTTAGGACCACACATGAAAGTGTTCTGGGTCAGATTTAGGACCACACATGAAAGTGGTCCGGGTCAGATTTAGGACCACATATGAAAGTGGTCTGGGTCAGATTTAGGACCACATATGAAAGTGGTCCGGGTCAGATTTAGGACCACATATGAAAGTGGTCTGGGTCAGATTTAGGACCACACATGAAAGTGTTCTGGGTCAGATTTAGGACCACACATGAAAGTGGTCCGGGTCAGATTTAGGACCACATATGAAAGTGGTCTGGGTCAGATTTAGGACCACATATGAAAGTGGTCCGGGTCAGATTTAGGACCACATATGAAAGTGGTCTGGGTCAGATTTAGGACCACATATGAAAGTGGTCCAGGTCAGATTTAGGACCACATATGAAAGTGGTCCAGGTCAGATTTAGGACCACATATGAAAGTGGTCTGGGTCAGATTTAGGACCACATATGAAAGTGGTCCAGGTCAGATTTAGGACCACATATGAAAGTGGTCCAGGTCAGATTTAGGACCACATATGAAAGTGGTCTGGGTCAGATTAGTGCTGTTCAAACTGTCTGTAATAGATCAGATACAGGTCACATATGGACAAAAAAATCAAATTTGGGCCACATTTGGCTGCAGTCTGAACGTATTACAACTTATTTTAACCCATAAAGACCCAAACAGCAACTGGAGACCAAACCATCTACTGATCTAAACTGTTTAATACCTGTTGATCCATTAATCCTTGCAAAATGAGAATAAAATGTGCAAAATACATGAAAAATTAGGGGGAAATGAAGCAAAAAACCTTGAAATATGGCATAAAAGTAAACAAATACTTCTAAAGTGAGGAGAAAATGAGGAAAAAACTTGAAAAATGAGGGTAATTCATCATTTCATAACATTAAGAACCCTGTATTTATTCTGTTAACCCTAAAAAACCTAAACCATCTACTGATCTAAACTGTTTATTACCTGTTGATTCACTAATCCTATCAATCCATATCAATAATTGGTGTAAAATACAGTTCTTCATCTTTTTATGGTCATCAGATGTGACCCATTTGGACGTACAGAGGCTCCGTAGTTACCGTGGAAACACCGTCATCTTCTACAACATTGATTCCCAGTAAAACCCATGGAGTTGGATCAATGACAGTGGATGGACACACTGGGTTTAGGTTCAGTTAATGACAGATTGGACTGAAAAAGTCCAATTTTCTTCTTTTTTAATATAAATAACCTCTGGATTACCCCTGAGTTTTAAAATTAAATATAGGAAAATAAAAGATTTACAGTGAAAAATGCTAAATACAGAGGATAATATTAGAATAAATGGTAGATTTGTTGAAAAGGACTCTTTTTCTGCAATTTTTTCTGTTTTAACATAATAACCTTTAAAGTAACTGAGTGTTCCTAAATATCTGAATCAAATATAGAAAATGAAACATAGGAAAATGTATGATTTAAAAGGGAAAATGCTCGATGTAGGAGATAATATAATAAATGGTGATAAATCACTGAAGACAAATAGAGAGAAACCTTCATCTGGGAGCTGCCACACAGGTAGCCCTGGGTCTTTAAGGGTTAAAGGTCATCTTTTCTGTCATGTATATGCTTTCAGTCACTGTTGTTTAGCGTTCCCTCTTCACCGTTCGCTCAGTTACATTCATCTGAGGCCAGTGCTTTACTCTTGTACCAACTTGATTTTCAGGCTGGGACGTCTCTGCCAAAACAATCGTTTTGATGAACATCTAGTTTCGCAATAAGCAGCGTTGGGAGGGTACCTTTAAAAATGTCACCGCAGATACCTGAATACATGCCTTTACATGTAGTCTGTTAAATATTCGGTTAGATCACTCAGAGTGAGTCACATTATTCAAATACTTTGGATTACTTCAGTGTTGTCTTACATACAGTATTAATGCATCGAACAATGAAAATGAAAACGCACTGCAACAAATTAGAAAACCAGTAAATGAAGATGAGTATAAAGATGGGTACATTTATGAATTCAAATAGCATTTTCTTTTCACTTTTAGTTTTTTAAGGCTGTTTTGTTGCAACTTATGATCTTAACATAAAAATGAAGTAAATGAACAGCTGTATTTTCTCTGTTTCTCTCCAGCCTGAAAAAAACCTTTTACATAAAAAATAGGACCAAGGCTCCTGTAGTCCAATGGCATATCTAAAGACATCTAATGACATTCATTTGACCTTTCAAGGTCACTCAAGGTCAAAGGTCATGACACCAAATGAAAGCCCATATGTGACTTCCTATCCTTTCCCAATAGTATTTATATCAATATCTTCAACTGTTTTCAAGTTATAACACTTTGAAATGTGTCCCATTATAAACCAATGGGGATTTTAAACATTAAAATAAATTCATAAAAAATTCAAAAATCAATATATTCCCAATTCTTTGAACAAACTTCGAAGACCTTACCCCAAAGATGTTCCACAACAAATATCAAGTCATTCTGACTGAAGGTTTCAGAGAAGATTCAAGAAAAATTGTTTATGGACAGACAATGGACGGATAAGTCCATCAGACCCTACAGGTTGTTGGACTAAAAATGTAAATGTACTGTTCAATAGGTGTCTGCTAACTGTCCCAGTTCCAAAATAGTGGACCCTACATGAGTCAAATAACTGTATTTTTGTCAAATTCATACTTTTGTTTCTACTGGCAAAACTACAAACTACAGTAAAGTCTGAACAGCAGTAAAAACACAAGTTTCAGTGGAAAAAAAACAGCTTCTCTGAACGACAGTGTTCATATTTACTGTGACCTTCCTTCTACGCTGAACATGTCTTTAATCCTTTTGTTCACTTTCTGATTTTTTTATTCCAGGTTTCATCCAACACACGTCATGGGGTCAAGGGTCACACTAAATACTGACTTTAACCTTTAACCCATTTAGTTCAGTTTTTTGTGTGTCTTTTAAGGCTGTGAACTTGATTCCTGTATTTTCTTGTATCTGAAGAAAAGAGACTGAGAAATAAATACGTATGTACATTTAAACGCTGCAAAAACAACTAATCTAAAGGACGAACAAAACTTTGGCACTTTTATATACCCAATAACAATTTGTCCAACATGTACTAGACAATATATATTGATTATATATCGATAATCAAATATATAGGCATAATCAGTGTGCAAAAATAGAGCTGTGTGTAATAATAATAATAATAATAATAATAATAATAATAATAATAATAATAAGGTTATTAGACTGATCCCTCCCAATGTCTTTATTTGATCAATTTTATAAATACAAAGGAGCTGATCTCATCCAAATAGGATCCATCCTTACTCTTATTTCATTCCTCCTCCTCCTTCTCCTCCTCCTCCTCCTCTTCTGTCTCTCCTGCTGTTTGTATTAAATGTCTTGGATGTTCCCATTTGTTCACTCAAGTAGAATGAGCTGCTCTTTAAGGCGCCTCCTTCCCTCCTCCTTCCATATCCAGTGACTGTCAGCCTGAAGTCTACTGTGGGCTGCGGAGGGGTGGGGTGAGGGGGGTGGTGGCTGGATGCAGACCCAGGACCTGGATGCAGACCCAGGACCTGGATGCAGACCCCGGTGGGCTGATGAGAGCCTCAGTGAACCACCTGTTGGTTCAGTTCCAGATGACCCCACAGCGATGGTCAACGGGAGATGGACGAGGAGGAGGAGGAGGAGGAGGGAGGAGGAGGAGGGAGGAGGAGGAGCAGAGGTGTGTTTTCACTGTCGTATGGGAGGAAATGAGCTGCACCTCTGAGCTGTTTGTCTTTACATTCCTGGAAGCCTGTGGACGTCAGCCTGTTCTCTGCCATGTTTTATTGGGTGCATTTGAAGAAGAAAAAATTGCTCTAATGGAAAATCGATCAAACGGAAATTTTGCAACTCCAGGATTATTAGATATTAAATAAAAAAATATATATATGAACTAATGAACTAAGAACATCCCATTAATGTGAAGCGGTGGTAGCGTTTACTGTCTTTAATACGGTCCAATAAAAACACCAACACAGACCATCAGGGTAAACCACCAGACCCCTTTAATAAAACAAATGAACACAGAGAAACTAGAGACTAGGAGAAATCCAAAGGGTCATGTGTTCCAAAAGAAATGAGAAAAAAGATAATGTGACAAAAAAATGAGAAAACACTGGGCAGTAAATACAAGTCATGTGACTGTCTGCTCATCACTGCCTCATTATGAATCCAGATTAAATGCATTTATGCTCATATTTGTTTCCACATGATGTTTTTACTGGTGCAGCTAATCCAGTGTTTTCCAACCTTGGGGTCGGGACCCCATGTGGGGTCACCTGGAATTCAAATAAGGTCGCCTCTCATCAATACATGTCAATAATTAGTGTTAAATACAGTTTATGTCAGTGGTTTCCAACCTTTTTTGGCTTGTGTCCCCATTTTAACGTCACAAATTTCTGGCGACCCCAGATATTCAAAACAGAGACTTTTTTTATATATATATGTAAAATTAACTTGTTTTTGATCATGTAATAGTTTGCTATACAATGTTACAAATACAGGTTAATTTTAGAGGATATGTAGTCTATATAATGTAAATTATTGTGGACGGAGTCAGAAAAGCCAGGTGTAGATTACTGCACAAAGGGACAATTGGATTTTCCTTGGTCAGGATATGTACAGTCAGTCCATCTTGGATTTACAAGGAGGACAATTAATACTGAACAAACAAGAACTCAAACTATGAATTATGAAAGAGCTGCAGCATCTGAAACTGACCACAATGAACATTTGACAGATAAACAGAACCACAGTGCTTCAGTTTCACACTCTAAGCTTGTCATGTCTGCTATGGATTGGATTGTCAACTCAACAGAAATTTTTATTAGTAAGTTTTTTATTTTTTATCAATTACTAGAAATTTCAGGTGACCCCACATGGGGTCCTGACCCCATAGTTGTAAAACACTGATATAATAGTTTTATTGACAATTATCTTATTTAAGCTTTAACATTTCAAGAACATTTCTATTTTGTATTATTTAAAATGACTTTGAGGAATGCAGCAATTATTTCTTTGTTGATGAAAGGTTCATTTATTCATGAATGAGCAATAAATGTATTTTTCTAATCAATGAAACAGGGCACTTTTCAGATTATATTTTACACACAAACTGCCGCTGTTGGCTCAGGAACAAATTTTGCTTAATTTTTTCAGTGAAAAATGCTGAAGCAAGAATTTGGGGAAGTGGGCTAAAAAAGTCTATTTCAGGGGGTTCTCCACAGTAAAGGTTAGAGAACCATTGTTGCAGACCGTAAACGGAGCTTTGAAACAGCTGTGGACTTCACTTCTGATCATGTCAAACATGCAGGTCCCTCACATGTTAAAGCTGTGGTAGGTAAGTTTAAAGATCAACAGTTAGATAAACACTTGTAAGTTTCCACCCCCCACCCCCCCCTTCACCCCCTCTGTCAGGCGCTATTAGTGTTAGCGCTGTTAGCCACAGGTGAGTGACAGCACAGAGCGCTGCGTTCATGCTCCACTGTTCTTCTGTCTTGGTCAAATGCCCAAACTCCACCATTTACTTTGAAAGCAAACAGAGGACTGCCAACGCTGCCAACAGCCTGACATTTTTAAACAGTTATTTATGTGCTGAGTACACAAAATATCCCCGTCTTAAAATCCGCCTAACTCTCGTTAAAACCCTGAATGGGCTTTCGTAATGCCAAGTTCAAACAGTTTTGGCAGTTGTGATTGAGCGCTGAGCAGATCTAAATTATTTTAATCTCACACATCATTTCCTTCTCCCTGTGATCTCATAAATCTGTGTCTGTGTCTCTACATTATCTCCACTGCTGCATACACACATCATTTTATCAGTGCAGCTCTGATAGTTGCAACAGTCTTTATTCGTCCTAGTCCAGAGCAGTATGGAAAACAGAGTTACCACACTTCTGTAGACTCCTACCGTAAAAAATGGCGAACGAAATATTGACCTACTTCTGGGTTGTGGAGGCGGGGGCAATAGTTCCAAACTGACTGAAGGTTTCAGAGAAGAAGTTTCTAGAAAAATTGTTTATGGACAGACGATGGACAGACGACAGACCCATGAGTCCATCAGACCCTTCAGGTTGTTGGACTAAAAACGTAAATGTACTGTTCAATAGGTGTCTGCTAACTGTCCCAGTTCCAAAACAGTGGACCCTACATGAGTCAAATGACTATGTTTTTGTCAAATTCATACTTTTGTTTTTACTGCTGTACGTACGACTGTAAAGTATGAACAGAAAAGTCAGAAAGGTACTTGTCTGTTGGCATTAATCGGGTTAGGGTTAGGGTATGATGCCGTCAGAACAAATTCATTTCTTTTTCTGCTGATCTATCAACTCCAGCGCTAAGTTAATCAGATATGGTCATCTTTCCACTGCTCCAGTGTATTTCCTGTACTAGTGACATTTCTGTTGTAAATTCTGCTTTCTTTAGTCTGTGTTGGCATTTGGATCCATTTGATTCAACTGTTCTGTTGGATTTTCAGCTGTAGTCCTATGGTTAACTAGTTGGACTGGTCCAGCAGTTCACATGGAACCACTAGAACTAGAATGATGGAGTTTCAAAGGTAAGGTACAAATATGGTTCTGTGGGTTTTACTGGGGTTGTTCTGTTGAACCTGGTGGTGTTGGGTTCAGTTTGTCAGCTGAGGTCATGTGATCATTAGTGTCATTTATTACAGGTAGAAATATGGGTCCACTTTGACACTTATTTTATTCTATTTGTCGTTTATTAATGTTTCATAATGGTTTCATGTGATGCCTGTAAGTACAGGCACACAGTGGTGCAGCAAGAAGGTCCAGGGTTCAATTCCAGCACCAGTCGATGGGGGTGGGACCTTTCTTTGTGGAGTTTGCATGTTCACTCTGTGTCTGCGTGGATTCTCTCCGGTTAATCCGGCTCCTCCCACCATCCCAACACATGCACTGATAGGTTAATCTAAATTGTCCATAGGTGTGAATGTGACGGTGGTTGTTTGTCTCTATATGTGATGAACTGGTCACATGTCCAGGGTGAACCCCGCCTTCCCATAAGTAGCTGGGATAGGATCCACTGACCCCTGTGACCCTACTGAGGATAAAGCAGGTTCAGAAAATGAATGAATGAAAGCCTGTCAGTAGTTTTATTTGTCCTGCGCTTGTTTAGTAAACCTACTATTAAATGTAAACCTTAACACAATACTAAAGTCCGTCCTCTCAGTGGTCAACCCCACAACAGTTGTAAATAGACTAGTGTGTGGTTTATTTGTATATTTACTTGGAATAACCCACCCACTGCTGTCTGTCCTATAGAAGACCATGACAGCACACAGTTTGTTTGGAACTATTGAGGCTTACATGAACCACCTGATCACTGTAGCAGCAATATCGAAGTGTGTTGCAACTCTCTCTCTGTATGGCTCTGGTCCTAGAGTCAAACAGCCATGCAGCTAACGCTCAGACTCAGACTTTATTGTTATATCTCAGTTATCTCACAGTTGGAGCTGTCATTGCGGCCTTTTCCTGGATATGGGGGATCTGATTTTTTGTTTTTGTTTTTTTTTTTCAGGGCCCACCCAACAGTGATGTCACCTCGTGTGCACCTGTCCTGGTGGTCTGAGCCCACCGCCCTGCGGTGGTTTGTGGGTTGGCATGTCAGGCACGTCAAACTTCCAGCCAATAAACACTTCTAGACAGCTGTGTTGTTGTGTCCTCAAACGCAGCTGGAAATGGGGCTTATTATTATTTTTTATTTTTTGTCATGTTAAAGTAATGATTTTAACGTCCAATGACATTAATGATGAAACAGGATTGAATGTTACCACTGGAAAATAATGTTAGCTTTATGGGTATGGAGTTATTTTAAGATTAACTGTCAAGAAACGTATCTTTTACAGTTTATTTAAGTTGCACTAAACTTGAGCTCAACTAATAATACGTTGACAGCAGATCCAATGACTAAGCCTCAGAGAAATCTGATCAGTTACACCTGAACTCTGCAGCTATTTGAGTGTTTTTAGGTCAGTGTTTCCCAAACTTTCTTTTTGTTCACCCCTAGGGATCCACTGGTTAAAAATAACAAGCTCTCATGACCCATTTCACAACAGGCCTTACCAATAAATCATGACAAGAATTTTTCCATAACAACAACAACAACAACAACAACAACAATAATAATAATAATAATAATAATAATAATAATAATAATAATCATAATCATAATCATAATCATAATAATGCATTTTATTTGATGGCACTTTTCAAGTTGCCCATGGTCACCTTAAGGCCAGACACTCCAACCCAATTTTTGGCGGTTGGACGTCATCAGTCAGTCTGCTGAGGTCGGTGACGTGAGTCTGGTTGGTGTGTTCCGTTTGACCGGCCATCGTTAATGCCGTCTTCAGTCTTTTTGGCTGATTCAACAAGTGTAATCGTCCACTACCTGTCGTTCAGTCGGATCAATCTGATTGGTGGAGGGATAGGCCTGGACTAATGAATGAGTGAAGGAGAAGTTTCCATGTGAGTCCAATTATGCCAAGGTACTGCACACTATTATTGTCTTCTATAATAGTCCATTCACTGCTCAGATCGATCTGAATGAGTGACAGTCAGTGTTGAATATGGACTTCATTCATTCCATGAAGTGAACACTGTTAGCATAGAGTGATTTCTTCTTAGTTTTCACCTGCAACATCTTTCTTCTTCCACAAGAAGAAGCCCTAGAGCTGACAACACCAGTATTTTCTTATTACTAACCATCCGTTCAACGAGTACAACAACACCAACCCTTCTGGACTACTGAATAGGGATGTAACAGTAAGAAAATTTCATATCACGGTTATTATGACCAAAATTATCACAGTATCATTATTATCGTGGTGTTGTTGAAATTGTGCTCAGAAATGTTCAAAAAGTACTAATACACACACTGAAATCATTTAACCAAGTTGTACTTAAAAAAAAAAAATAATAATAATAATTGGTACAATGTCCCTTCTGTTGCAGAAACATTCAAATATTAACCCTTAGTAGTCTGAGTCTATTTTGTCCATTTTTCAGTACTTTGGATTTTGCCTTTATATACTATATAAACAAATGTTTACTATACCCATGTTTGGTATCTTTTTTTTCAGTACAACTTCATCTATTTCATTTGTCTATTATTTTTTCACTTTAACCTACTATATCAACATAAAAGGCCAGAAAACACAAAAAAATGTAAAATCTGATTTGAAAAATGTATATAATTTATTGCATAAGTAACACACAGATGCTTAACGAAGCTTTTCAAAGACTTTAAAAGTGAATATTGGTTCCAAATATTAGGTATAGAAAATTAAAATTGGAATAAATTAAAACTATACTTAAATATTTGGCATAAAAGCAGATCTTTACGTAAGCGTTTTCTCCAGAAAAGTGCGGTAAACAAACACGGTCATCATGATAATTAGAATTTAAACGGTAATGCTAACCGTCTGCAATTTTACTGCAGTTTACTGTTATACCGGTAATCGTTACATCCCTACTACTGAACACTGACAACAATGACTGATGACAGCGAGCTCTGGGTTTACAGAGATGATCCGTCATTTTCCGGTTCTACATCTCGTGCAAGCGCAGAACGTACCCTCTCGTCGGTAGTCGATTTGGTGTATTCTTCACACTTTTTGACCATGTCGGGGAGACGAGAGCTGACCGATCAGTCAGGCTACCTTTACTGGTGACGACTAGCAGTCAGGTTGGTGTGTCTTCACCTTCACAGAGAATTAAAGCATAAAATAACAATGTCAAACATTATTAAACAAAACATCAACCTAAAAACCAGTGAAGTGTACAGTGTCCAGTTAGAGTGAGTAGTGCTGAGGTGTGATGGAGGGACGGTTAGTAGTCCAGCAGAGGGTGAGGGAGGGGCTGTGTACGTGGAGGAGGTCCCAGAGGTAAGGGGGGGCTGGATGGTGGACAGCTTTGTATGTGAGGAGGAGGTTTTTGTTTTGGATGTGGTATTGAACCAGGAGCCAGTGACGATGGGTGAGAACAGGGGTGACGTGGTCAGACAATTTGGTGCGGGTGACAATCCAGGCAGCTGAGATCTGTATGGGGTAAAAATGCGTAGTTGTCAGTATTTATGGGTTATTCTGTTATTATATTACTGGTTCTGACCCCCTTTAGATTATATTGGTCTGTATGTAGAACCTGAACTAAACTTGTTTTAAACTCCTTGATTGTTATTATCTTTCATACATTCATCCCACGGCCTGGATTGGACCCTTTGGTGGACCAGTTTGGGCCCATGGGCCGTATGTTTGACACCTGTGATCAAGGTTATTATCATTAACGAAAACTAACAAAATGATGAAAACTAGAACTGAAAAAACATTTTCGTTAACTGAAATAAATAAAAACTATAATTAAAAGAAAAAAACGATAACTAACTGAAACTGTATTATGTGTTTACAAAACTAACTAAAACATGTTAAAATTATGGATAAAATTCCCTTCGTTTTCATCTTTGTCATCGTTGGACTGATATGAAAGCGATTTATTTCATTCTAGCAATTTTAGCTAGCGGTACCATACAGTACTTCACAATCCGTCACTTGTGTTCAC